>NW_026736257.1:0-77648 GCF_949786415.1 Peromyscus eremicus | reverse complement strand
ACACACTCTGCTTTTGAGAAAAGAGCACTCTTCTACTTTACTGTGTTTCCTATAGGGCCAGGACAGTGAACTTGCTCAGAAAAAAAGAACTGTGCTTCCTACACACAGGGGCCATATCTAGTTCATCTCTGCTTAGGAAACTGACAAGAACAGTAGCTCCTCTTCAGTCCAATACACTGTACTTGCTGGGAACAGACGCCAGTGCTATTTGCACTATGTATGGCAATGGGAGCACAATAGTGACTCTTCTTACCAGAAAACAACTTTTGCTCGTAGGACCAGAAACGGCATGTGATTCAACTCCATTTTTGACTGGGAAACAAACACTAGCTCGCCTGTCAAGAAACACAATCTGCTTTTGAGAAAAGAGCACTCTTCTACTCTACTGTGTTTCCTATGGTGTCCGCACCTTGAGCTTTCTCAGAACAAAGACCTGTGCTTCCTACACACACGGGCCATATCTAGTTCAACTCCTCTTAGGAAACATAGAAGAACAGTAGCTCCTCTTCAGTCCAATAGACAGTACTTCCTGGGAACAGACGCGAGTGCTACTTGCACTGTGTATGGCAATGGCAGTGCAATAGTGACTTTCCTTACCAGAAAACAACTCTTGCTCATAGGACCAGAAACTGCATGTGATTCAACTCCATTTAGGACTGGGACACAAACGCTAGCTTACCTTTCATGAAACACAGTCTGCTTTTGAGAAAAGAGCACTCTTCTACTCTACTGTGTTTCCTATAGGGCCAGGACAGTGAACTTGCTCAGAAAAAAAGAACTGTGCTTCCTAAACACAGGGGCCATATCTAGTTCATCTCTGCTTAGGAAATTGACAAGAACAGTAGCAACTCTTCAGTCCAATACACTGTACTTGCTGGGAACAGATGCCAGTGCTATTTGCCCTGTGTATGTAAATTGGAGGGCAATAGTGACTCTTCTTTACAGAAAACAACTCTTGCTCGTACGACCAGAATCTGCATGTGATTCAACTCCATTTCTGACTGGAAAACAAAAACTAGCTCGCCTTTCAAGAAACACAGTCTGCTTTTGAGAAAAGAGCACTCTTCTACTCTATTGTGGTTCCTATGGTGTCACACAGTGAGCTTTCTCAGAACAAAAGAACTGTGATTCTTATACACATGGGCCATATCTAGTTCAACTCCTCTTAGGAAACTGAGAAGAACGGTAGCTCCTCTTCAGTCCAATACACTGTACTTCCTGGGAACAGACGCCAGTGCTATTTGTACTGTGTATGGCAATGGGAGCGCAATAGTGACTTTCCTTACCAGAAAACAACTCTTGCTCGTAGGACCAGAAACTGCATGTGATTCAACTCCATTTAGGACTGGGAAACAACGCTAGCTTGCCTTACAAGAAACACACTCTGCTTTTGATAAAAGAGCACTCTTCTACTCTACTGTGTTTCCTATAGGGCCAGAACAGTGAGCTTGCTCAGAACAAAAGAACTGTGCTTCCTACAAACACGGGCCATATCTAGTTCAACTCTGCTTAGGAAACTGACAAGAACAGTAGATCCTCTTCAGTCCAAACACTGTACATGCTGGGAACAGACGCCAGTGCTATTTGCCCTGTGTATGACAATGGGAGCACAATAGTGACTCTTCTTACCAGAAAACAACTCTTGCTCATAGGACCAGAAACTGCATGTAACTCAACTCCATTTAGGACTGGGAAACAAACGCTACAAGAAACACACTCTGCTTTTGAGAAAAGAGCACTCTTCTACTCTACTGTGTTTCCTTTAGGCCCAGAACAGTCAGCTTGCTCAGAACAAAAGAACTGTGCTTCCTACACACACGGGCCATATCTAGTTCAACTCTGCTTAGGAAACTGACAAGAACAGTAGCTCCTCTTCAGTCCAATACACTGTACATGCTGGGAACATATTCCAGTGCTATTTGCCCTGTGTATGAAAATGGGAGCACAATAGTGACTCTTCTTACCAGAAAACAACCCTTGCTCATAGGACCAGAAACTACATGGGATTCAACTCCATTTCTGACTGGGAAACAAACACTAGATCGCCTTTCAAGAAACACACTCTGCTTTTGAGAAAAGAGCACTCTTCTACTCGACTGTGTTTCCTATGGGATCCGAACAGTGAGCTTGCTCAGAACAAAAGAACTGTGCTTCCTACACACGGGCCATATCTAGTTCAACTCTGCTTAGGAAACTGACAAGAACAGTAGATCCTATTCAGTCCAATACACTGTACTTGCTGCAAACAGACGCGAGTGCTAATTGCACTGTGTATGGCAAAGGGAGCACAATAGTGACTTTCCTTACTAGCAAACAACTCTTGCTGGTAGGACCAAAAACTGCATGTGATTCAACTCCATTTAGGACTGGGAAACAAACGCTAGCTCGCCTTACTAGAAACACACTCTGCTTTTGAGAAAAGAGCACTCTTCTTCTCTACTGTGTTTCCTATAGGGCCAGAAAAATGAGCTTGCTCAGAACAAAAGAACTGTGCTTCCTACACACACGGGCCATATCTAGTTCAACTCTGCTTAGGAAACTGACAAGAACAGTAGCTCCTCTTCAGTCCAATACACTGTACTTGCTGGGAACAGACGCCAGTGCTATTTGCACTGTGTATGGCAATGGGAGCGCAATAGTGACTCTTCTTACCAGAAAACAACTTTTGCTTGTAGGACCAGAAAGTGCATGTGATTCAACTCCATTTCTGACTGGGAAACAAACACTAGCTCACCTGTAAAGGAACACACTCTGCTTTTGAGAAAAGAGCACTATTCTACTCTACTGTGTTTCCTATGGTGTCCTCACAGTGAGCTTCCTCAGAACAAAAGAACTGTGCTTCTTACACACACGGGCCATATCTAGTTCAACTCCTCTTAGGAAAAAAAGAAGAACAGTAGCTCCTCTTCAGTCCAGTACACTGTACTTGCTGGGAACAGACGCGAGTGCTATTTGCACTGTGTATGGCAATGGGAGCGCAATAGTGACTTTCCTTACCAGAAAACAACTCTTGCTTGTAGGACCAGAAACTGCATGTGATTCAACTCCATTTAGGACTGGGAAACAAATGCTAGCTCGCCTTACAAGAAACACACTCTGCTTTTGAGAAAAGAGCACTCTTCTACTTTACTGTGTTTCCTATAGGGCCAGGACAGTGAACTTGCTCAGAAAAAAAGAACTGTGCTTCCTACACACAGGGGCCATATCTAGTTCATCTCTGCTTAGGAAACTGACAAGAACAGTAGCTCCTCTTCAGTCCAATACACTGTACTTGCTGGGAACAGACGCCAGTGCTATTTGCACTATGTATGGCAATGGGAGCGCAATAGTGACTCTTCTTACCAGAAAACAACTTTTGCTCGTAGGACCAGAAACGGCATGTGATTCAACTCCATTTCTGACTGGGAAACAAACACTAGCTCGCCTGTCAAGAAACACAATCTGCTTTTGAGAAAAGAGCACTCTTCTACTCTACTGTGTTTCCTATGGTGTCCGCACCTTGAGCTTTCTCAGAACAAAGACCTGTGCTTCCTACACACACGGGCCATATCTAGTTCAACTCCTCTTAGGAAACATAGAAGAACAGTAGCTCCTCTTCAGTCCAATAGACAGTACTTCCTGGGAACAGACGCGAGTGCTACTTGCACTATGTATGGCAATGGCAGTGCAATAGTGACTTTCCTTACCAGAAAACAACTCTTGCTCATAGGACCAGAAACTGCATGTGATTCAACTCCATTTAGGACTGGGACACAAACGCTAGCTTACCTTTCATGAAACACAGTCTGCTTTTGAGAAAAGAGCACTCTTCTACTCTACTGTGTTTCCTATAGGGCCAGGACAGTGAACTTGCTCAGAAAAAAAGAACTGTGCTTCCTAAACACAGGGGCCATATCTAGTTCATCTCTGCTTAGGAAATTGACAAGAACAGTAGCAACTCTTCAGTCCAATACACTGTACTTGCTGGGAACAGATGCCAGTGCTATTTGCCCTGTGTATGTAAATTGGAGGGCAATAGTGACTCTTCTTTACAGAAAACAACTCTTGCTCGTACGACCAGAATCTGCATGTGATTCAACTCCATTTCTGACTGGAAAACAAAAACTAGCTCGCCTTTCAAGAAACACAGTCTGCTTTTGAGAAAAGAGCACTCTTCTACTCTATTGTGGTTCCTATGGTGTCACACAGTGAGCTTTCTCAGAACAAAAGAACTGTGATTCTTATACACATGGGCCATATCTAGTCAACTCCTCTTAGGAAACTGAGAAGAACGGTAGCTCCTCTTCAGTCCAATACACTGTACTTCCTGGGAACAGACGCCAGTGCTATTTGTACTGTGTATGGCAATGGGAGCGCAATAGTGACTTTCCTTACCAGAAAACAACTCTTGCTCGTAGGACCAGAAACTGCATGTGATTCAACTCCATTTAGGACTGGGAAACAACGCTAGCTTGCCTTACAAGAAACACACTCTGCTTTTGATAAAAGAGCACTCTTCTACTCTACTGTGTTTCCTATAGGGCCAGAACAGTGAGCTTGCTCAGAACAAAAGAACTGTGCTTCCTACAAACACGGGCCATATCTAGTTCAACTCTGCTTAGGAAACTGACAAGAACAGTAGATCCTCTTCAGTCCAAACACTGTACATGCTGGGAACAGACGCCAGTGCTATTTGCCCTGTGTATGACAATGGGAGCACAATAGTGACTCTTCTTACCAGAAAACAACTCTTGCTCATAGGACCAGAAACTGCATGTAACTCAACTCCATTTAGGACTGGGAAACAAACGCTAGCTCGCCTTACAAGAAACACACTCTGCTTTTGAGAAAAGAGCACTCTTCTACTCTACTGTGTTTCCTTTAGGCCCAGAACAGTCAGCTTGCTCAGAACAAAAGAACTGTGCTTCCTACACACACGGGCCATATCTAGTTCAACTCTGCTTAGGAAACTGACAAGAACAGTAGCTCCTCTTCAGTCCAATACACTGTACATGCTGGGAACAGATTCCAGTGCTATTTGCCCTGTGTATGACAATGGGAGCACAATAGTGACTCTTCTTACCAGAAAACAACCCTTGCTCATAGGACCAGAAAGTGCATGGGATTCAACTCCATTTCTGACTGGGAAACAAACACTAGATCGCCTTTCAAGAAACACACTCTGCTTTTGAGAAAAGAGCACTCTTCTACTCGACTGTGTTTCCTATGGGATCCGAACAGTGAGCTTGCTCAGAACAAAAGAACTGTGCTTCCTACACACGGGCCATATCTAGTTCAACTCTGCTTAGGAAACTGACAAGAACAGTAGATCCTATTCAGTCCAATACACTGTACTTGCTGCAAACAGACGCGAGTGCTAATTGCACTGTGTATGGCAAAGGGAGCACAATAGTGACTTTCCTTACTAGCAAACAACTCTTGCTGGTAGGACCAAAAACTGCATGTGATTCAACTCCATTTAGGACTGGGAAACAAACGCTAGCTCGCTTTACAAGAAACACACTCTGCTTTTGAGAAAAGAGCACTCTTCTTCTCTACTGTGTTTCCTATAGGGCCAGAAAAATGAGCTTGCTCAGAACAAAAGAACTGTGCTTCCTACACACACGGGCCATATCTAGTTCAACTCTGCTTAGGAAACTGACAAGAACAGTAGCTCCTCTTCAGTCCAATACACTGTACTTGCTGGGAACAGACGCCAGTGCTATTTGCACTGTGTATGGCAATGGGAGCGCAATAGTGACTCTTCTTACCAGAAAACAACTTTTGCTTGTAGGACCAGAAAGTGATGGTGATTCAACTCCATTTCTGACTGGGAAACAAACACTAGCTCACCTGTAAAGGAACACACTCTGCTTTTGAGAAAAGAGCACTATTCTACTCTACTGTGTTTCCTATGGTGTCCTCACAGTGAGCTTTCTCAGAACAAAAGAACTGTGCTTCTTACACACACGGGCCATATCTAGTTCAACTCCTCTTAGGAAAAAAAGAAGAACAGTAGCTCCTCTTCAGTCCAGTACACTGTACTTGCTGGGAACAGACGCGAGTGCTATTTGCACTGTGTATGGCAATGGGAGCGCAATAGTGACTTTCCTTACCAGAAAACAACTCTTGCTTGTAGGACCAGAAACTGCATGTGATTCAACTCCATTTAGGACTGGGAAACAAATGCTAGCTCGCCTTACAAGAAACACACTCTGCTTTTGAGAAAAGAGCACTCTTCTACTTTACTGTGTTTCCTATAGGGCCAGGACAGTGAACTTGCTCAGAAAAAAAGAACTGTGCTTCCTACACACAGGGGCCATATCTAGTTCATCTCTGCTTAGGAAACTGACAAGAACAGTAGCTCCTCTTCAGTCCAATACACTGTACTTGCTGGGAACAGACGCCAGTGCTATTTGCACTATGTATGGCAATGGGAGCGCAATAGTGACTCTTCTTACCAGAAAACAACTTTTGCTCGTAGGACCAGAAACGGCATGTGATTCAACTCCATTTCTGACTGGGAAACAAACACTAGCTCGCCTGTCAAGAAACACAATCTGCTTTTGAGAAAAGAGCACTCTTCTACTCTACTGTGTTTCCTATGGTGTCCGCACCGTGAGCTTTCTCAGAACAAAGACCTGTGCTTCCTACACACACGGGCCATATCTAGTTCAACTCCTCTTAGGAAACATAGAAGAACAGTAGCTCCTCTTCAGTCCAATAGACAGTACTTCCTGGGAACAGACGCGAGTGCTACTTGCACTATGTATGGCAATGGCAGTGCAATAGTGACTTTCCTTACCAGAAAACAACTCTTGCTCATAGGACCAGAAACTGCATGTGATTCAACTCCATTTAGGACTGGGACACAAACGCTAGCTTACCTTTCATGAAACACAGTCTGCTTTTGAGAAAAGAGCACTCTTCTACTCTACTGTGTTTCCTATAGGGCCAGGACAGTGAACTTGCTCAGAAAAAAAAGAACTGTGCTTCCTAAACACAGGGGCCATATCTAGTTCATCTCTGCTTAGGAAATTGACAAGAACAGTAGCAACTCTTCAGTCCAATACACTGTACTTATTGGGAACAGATGCCAGTGCTATTTGCCCTGTGTATGTAAATTGGAGGGCAATAGTGACTCTTCTTTACAGAAAACAACTCTTGCTCGTACGACCAGAATCTGCATGTGATTCAACTCCATTTCTGACTGGAAAACAAAAACTAGCTCGCCTTTCAAGAAACACAGTCTGCTTTTGAGAAAAGAGCACTCTTCTACTCTATTGTGGTTCCTATGGTGTCACATTGTGAGCTTTCTCAGAACAAAAGAACTGTGATTCTTATACACATGGGCCATATCTAGTTCAACTCCTCTTAGGAAACTGAGAAGAACGGTAGCTCCTCTTCAGTCCAATACACTGTACTTCCTGGGAACAGACGCCAGTGCTATTTGTACTGTGTATGGCAATGGGAGCGCAATAGTGACTTTCCTTACCAGAAAACAACTCTTGCTCGTAGGACCAGAAACTGCATGTGATTCAACTCCATTTAGGACTGGGAAACAACGCTAGCTTGCCTTACAAGAAACACACTCTGCTTTTGATAAAAGAGCACTCTTCTACTCTACTGTGTTTCCTATAGGGCCAGAACAGTGAGCTTGCTCAGAACAAAAGAACAGTGCTTCCTACAAACACGGGCCATATCTAGTTCAACTCTGCTTAGGAAACTGACAAGAACAGTAGATCCTCTTCAGTCCAAACACTGTACATGCTGGGAACAGACGCCAGTGCTATTTGCCCTGTGTATGACAATGGGAGCACAATAGTGACTCTTCTTACCAGAAAACAACTCTTGCTCATAGGACCAGAAACTGCATGTAACTCAACTCCATTTAGGACTGGGAAACAAACGCTAGCTCGCCTTACAAGAAACACACTCTGCTTTTGAGAAAAGAGCACTCTTCTACTCTACTGTGTTTCCTTTAGGCCCAGAACAGTCAGCTTGCTCAGAACAAAAGAACTGTGCTTCCTACACACACGGGCCATATCTAGTTCAACTCTGCTTAGGAAACTGACAAGAACAGTAGCTCCTCTTCAGTCCAATACACTGTACATGCTGGGAACAGATTCCAGTGCTATTTGCCCTGTGTATGACAATGGGAGCACAATAGTGACTCTTCTTACCAGAAAACAACCCTTGCTCATAGGACCAGAAACTACATGGGATTCAACTCCATTTCTGACTGGGAAACAAACACTAGATCGCCTTTCAAGAAACACACTCTGCTTTTGAGAAAAGAGCACTCTTCTACTCGACTGTGTTTCCTATGGGATCCGAACAGTGAGCTTGCTCAGAACAAAAGAACTGTGCTTCCTACACACGGGCCATATCTAGTTCAACTCTGCTTAGGAAACTGACAAGAACAGTAGATCCTATTCAGTCCAATACACTGTACTTGCTGCAAACAGACGCGAGTGCTAATTGCACTGTGTATGGCAAAGGGAGCACAATAGTGACTTTCCTTACTAGCAAACAACTCTTGCTGGTAGGACCAAAAACTGCATGTGATTCAACTCCATTTAGGACTGGGAAACAAACGCTAGCTCGCCTTACAAGAAACACACTCTGCTTTTGAGAAAAGAGCACTCTTCTTCTCTACTGTGTTTCCTATAGGGCCAGAAAAATGAGCTTGCTCAGAACAAAAGAACTGTGCTTCCTACACACACGGGCCATATCTAGTTCAACTCTGCTTAGGAAACTGACAAGAACAGTAGCTCCTCTTCAGTCCAATACACTGTTCTTGCTGGGAACAGACGCCAGTGCTATTTGCACTGTGTATGGCAATGGGAGCGCAATAGTGACTCTTCTTACCAGAAAACAACTTTTGCTTGTAGGACCAGAAAGTGCATGTGATTCAACTCCATTTCTGACTGGGAAACAAACACTAGCTCACCTGTAAAGGAACACACTCTGCTTTTGAGAAAAGAGCACTATTCTACTCTACTGTGTTTCCTATGGTGTCCTCACAGTGAGCTTTCTCAGAACAAAAGAACTGTGCTTCTTACACACACGGGCCATATCTAGTTCAACTCCTCTTAGGAAAAAAAGAAGAACAGTAGCTCCTCTTCAGTCCAGTACACTGTACTTGCTGGGAACAGACGCGAGTGCTATTTGCACTGTGTATGGCAATGGGAGCGCAATAGTGACTTTCCTTACCAGAAAACAACTCTTGCTTGTAGGACCAGAAACTGCATGTGATTCAACTCCATTTAGGACTGGGAAACAAATGCTAGCTCGCCTTACAAGAAACACACTCTGCTTTTGAGAAAAGAGCACTCTTCTACTTTACTGTGTTTCCTATAGGGCCAGGACAGTGAACTTGCTCAGAAAAAAAGAACTGTGCTTCCTACACACAGGGGCCATATCTAGTTCATCTCTGCTTAGGAAACTGACAAGAACAGTAGCTCCTCTTCAGTCCAATACACTGTACTTGCTGGGAACAGACGCCAGTGCTATTTGCACTATGTATGGCAATGGGAGCACAATAGTGACTCTTCTTACCAGAAAACAACTTTTGCTCGTAGGACCAGAAACGGCATGTGATTCAACTCCATTTCTGACTGGGAAACAAACACTAGCTCGCCTGTCAAGAAACACAATCTGCTTTTGAGAAAAGAGCACTCTTCTACTCTACTGTGTTTCCTATGGTGTCCGCACCTTGAGCTTTCTCAGAACAAAGACCTGTGCTTCCTACACACACGGGCCATATCTAGTTCAACTCCTCTTAGGAAACATAGAAGAACAGTAGCTCCTCTTCAGTCCAATAGACAGTACTTCCTGGGAACAGACGCGAGTGCTACTTGCACTATGTATGGCAATGGCAGTGCAATAGTGACTTTCCTTACCAGAAAACAACTCTTGCTCATAGGACCAGAAACTGCATGTGATTCAACTCCATTTAGGACTGGGACACAAACGCTAGCTTACCTTTCATGAAACACAGTCTGCTTTTGAGAAAAGAGCACTCTTCTACTCTACTGTGTTTCCTATAGGGCCAGGACAGTGAACTTGCTCAGAAAAAAAGAACTGTGCTTCCTAAACACAGGGGCCATATCTAGTTCATCTCTGCTTAGGAAATTGACAAGAACAGTAGCAACTCTTCAGTCCAATACACTGTACTTGCTGGGAACAGATGCCAGTGCTATTTGCCCTGTGTATGTAAATTGGAGGGCAATAGTGACTCTTCTTTACAGAAAACAACTCTTGCTCGTACGACCAGAATCTGCATGTGATTCAACTCCATTTCTGACTGGAAAACAAAAACTAGCTCGCCTTTCAAGAAACACAGTCTGCTTTTGAGAAAAGAGCACTCTTCTACTCTATTGTGGTTCCTATGGTGTCACACAGTGAGCTTTCTCAGAACAAAAGAACTGTGATTCTTATACACATGGGCCATATCTAGTTCAACTCCTCTTAGGAAACTGAGAAGAACGGTAGCTCCTCTTCAGTCCAATACACTGTACTTCCTGGGAACAGACGCCAGTGCTATTTGTACTGTGTATGGCAATGGGAGCGCAATAGTGACTTTCCTTACCAGAAAACAACTCTTGCTCGTAGGACCAGAAACTGCATGTGATTCAACTCCATTTAGGACTGGGAAACAACGCTAGCTTGCCTTACAAGAAACACACTCTGCTTTTGATAAAAGAGCACTCTTCTACTCTACTGTGTTTCCTATAGGGCCAGAACAGTGAGCTTGCTCAGAACAAAAGAACTGTGCTTCCTACAAACACGGGCCATATCTAGTTCAACTCTGCTTAGGAAACTGACAAGAACAGTAGATCCTCTTCAGTCCAAACACTGTACATGCTGGGAACAGACGCCAGTGCTATTTGCCCTGTGTATGACAATGGGAGCACAATAGTGACTCTTCTTACCAGAAAACAACTCTTGCTCATAGGACCAGAAACTGCATGTAACTCAACTCCATTTAGGACTGGGAAACAAACGCTAGCTCGCCTTACAAGAAACACACTCTGCTTTTGAGAAAAGAGCACTCTTCTACTCTACTGTGTTTCCTTTAGGCCCAGAACAGTCAGCTTGCTCAGAACAAAAGAACTGTGCTTCCTACACACACGGGCCATATCTAGTTCAACTCTGCTTAGGAAACTGACAAGAACAGTAGCTCCTCTTCAGTCCAATACACTGTACATGCTGGGAACAGATTCCAGTGCTATTTGCCCTGTGTATGACAATGGGAGCACAATAGTGACTCTTCTTACCAGAAAACAACCCTTGCTCATAGGACCAGAAACTGCATGGGATTCAACTCCATTTCTGACTGGGAAACAAACACTAGATCGCCTTTCAAGAAACACACTCTGCTTTTGAGAAAAGAGCACTCTTCTACTCGACTGTGTTTCCTATGGGATCCGAACAGTGAGCTTGCTCAGAACAAAAGAACTGTGCTTCCTACACACGGGCCATATCTAGTTCAACTCTGCTTAGGAAACTGACAAGAACAGTAGATCCTATTCAGTCCAATACACTGTACTTGCTGCAAACAGACGCGAGTGCTAATTGCACTGTGTATGGCAAAGGGAGCACAATAGTGACTTTCCTTACTAGCAAACAACTCTTGCTGGTAGGACCAAAAACTGCATGTGATTCAACTCCATTTAGGACTGGGAAACAAACGCTAGCTCGCTTTACAAGAAACACACTCTGCTTTTGAGAAAAGAGCACTCTTCTTCTCTACTGTGTTTCCTATAGGGCCAGAAAAATGAGCTTGCTCAGAACAAAAGAACTGTGCTTCCTACACACACGGGCCATATCTAGTTCAACTCTGCTTAGGAAACTGACAAGAACAGTAGCTCCTCTTCAGTCCAATACACTGTACTTGCTGGGAACAGACGCCAGTGCTATTTGCACTGTGTATGGCAATGGGAGCGCAATAGTGACTCTTCTTACCAGAAAACAACTTTTGCTTGTAGGACCAGAAAGTGATGGTGATTCAACTCCATTTCTGACTGGGAAACAAACACTAGCTCACCTGTAAAGGAACACACTCTGCTTTTGAGAAAAGAGCACTATTCTACTCTACTGTGTTTCCTATGGTGTCCTCACAGTGAGCTTTCTCAGAACAAAAGAACTGTGCTTCTTACACACACGGGCCATATCTAGTTCAACTCCTCTTAGGAAAAAAAGAAGAACAGTAGCTCCTCTTCAGTCCAGTACACTGTACTTGCTGGGAACAGACGCGAGTGCTATTTGCACTGTGTATGGCAATGGGAGCGCAATAGTGACTTTCCTTACCAGAAAACAACTCTTGCTTGTAGGACCAGAAACTGCATGTGATTCAACTCCATTTAGGACTGGGAAACAAATGCTAGCTCGCCTTACAAGAAACACACTCTGCTTTTGAGAAAAGAGCACTCTTCTACTTTACTGTGTTTCCTATAGGGCCAGGACAGTGAACTTGCTCAGAAAAAAAGAACTGTGCTTCCTACACACAGGGGCCATATCTAGTTCATCTCTGCTTAGGAAACTGACAAGAACAGTAGCTCCTCTTCAGTCCAATACACTGTACTTGCTGGGAACAGACGCCAGTGCTATTTGCACTATGTATGGCAATGGGAGCGCAATAGTGACTCTTCTTACCAGAAAACAACTTTTGCTCGTAGGACCAGAAACGGCATGTGATTCAACTCCATTTCTGACTGGGAAACAAACACTAGCTCGCCTGTCAAGAAACACAATCTGCTTTTGAGAAAAGAGCACTCTTCTACTCTACTGTGTTTCCTATGGTGTCCGCACCGTGAGCTTTCTCAGAACAAAGACCTGTGCTTCCTACACACACGGGCCATATCTAGTTCAACTCCTCTTAGGAAACATAGAAGAACAGTAGCTCCTCTTCAGTCCAATAGACAGTACTTCCTGGGAACAGACGCGAGTGCTACTTGCACTATGTATGGCAATGGCAGTGCAATAGTGACTTTCCTTACCAGAAAACAACTCTTGCTCATAGGACCAGAAACTGCATGTGATTCAACTCCATTTAGGACTGGGACACAAACGCTAGCTTACCTTTCATGAAACACAGTCTGCTTTTGAGAAAAGAGCACTCTTCTACTCTACTGTGTTTCCTATAGGGCCAGGACAGTGAACTTGCTCAGAAAAAAAGAACTGTGCTTCCTAAACACAGGGGCCATATCTAGTTCATCTCTGCTTAGGAAATTGACAAGAACAGTAGCAACTCTTCAGTCCAATACACTGTACTTATTGGGAACAGATGCCAGTGCTATTTGCCCTGTGTATGTAAATTGGAGGGCAATAGTGACTCTTCTTTACAGAAAACAACTCTTGCTCGTACGACCAGAATCTGCATGTGATTCAACTCCATTTCTGACTGGAAAACAAAAACTAGCTCGCCTTTCAAGAAACACAGTCTGCTTTTGAGAAAAGAGCACTCTTCTACTCTATTGTGGTTCCTATGGTGTCACATTGTGAGCTTTCTCAGAACAAAAGAACTGTGATTCTTATACACATGGGCCATATCTAGTTCAACTCCTCTTAGGAAACTGAGAAGAACGGTAGCTCCTCTTCAGTCCAATACACTGTACTTCCTGGGAACAGACGCCAGTGCTATTTGTACTGTGTATGGCAATGGGAGCGCAATAGTGACTTTCCTTACCAGAAAACAACTCTTGCTCGTAGGACCAGAAACTGCATGTGATTCAACTCCATTTAGGACTGGGAAACAACGCTAGCTTGCCTTACAAGAAACACACTCTGCTTTTGATAAAAGAGCACTCTTCTACTCTACTGTGTTTCCTATAGGGCCAGAACAGTGAGCTTGCTCAGAACAAAAGAACAGTGCTTCCTACAAACACGGGCCATATCTAGTTCAACTCTGCTTAGGAAACTGACAAGAACAGTAGATCCTCTTCAGTCCAAACACTGTACATGCTGGGAACAGACGCCAGTGCTATTTGCCCTGTGTATGACAATGGGAGCACAATAGTGACTCTTCTTACCAGAAAACAACTCTTGCTCATAGGACCAGAAACTGCATGTAACTCAACTCCATTTAGGACTGGGAAACAAACGCTAGCTCGCCTTACAAGAAACACACTCTGCTTTTGAGAAAAGAGCACTCTTCTACTCTACTGTGTTTCCTTTAGGCCCAGAACAGTCAGCTTGCTCAGAACAAAAGAACTGTGCTTCCTACACACACGGGCCATATCTAGTTCAACTCTGCTTAGGAAACTGACAAGAACAGTAGCTCCTCTTCAGTCCAATACACTGTACATGCTGGGAACAGATTCCAGTGCTATTTGCCCTGTGTATGACAATGGGAGCACAATAGTGACTCTTCTTACCAGAAAACAACCCTTGCTCATAGGACCAGAAACTACATGGGATTCAACTCCATTTCTGACTGGGAAACAAACACTAGATCGCCTTTCAAGAAACACACTCTGCTTTTGAGAAAAGAGCACTCTTCTACTCGACTGTGTTTCCTATGGGATCCGAACAGTGAGCTTGCTCAGAACAAAAGAACTGTGCTTCCTACACACGGGCCATATCTAGTTCAACTCTGCTTAGGAAACTGACAAGAACAGTAGCTCCTATTCAGTCCAATACACTGTACTTGCTGCAAACAGACGCGAGTGCTAATTGCACTGTGTATGGCAAAGGGAGCACAATAGTGACTTTCCTTACTAGCAAACAACTCTTGCTGGTAGGACCAAAAACTGCATGTGATTCAACTCCATTTAGGACTGGGAAACAAACGCTAGCTCGCCTTACAAGAAACACACTCTGCTTTTGAGAAAAGAGCACTCTTCTTCTCTACTGTGTTTCCTATAGGGCCAGAAAAATGAGCTTGCTCAGAACAAAAGAACTGTGCTTCCTACACACACGGGCCATATCTAGTTCAACTCTGCTTAGGAAACTGACAAGAACAGTAGCTCCTCTTCAGTCCAATACACTCTACTTGCTGGGAACAGACGCCAGTGCTATTTGCACTGTGTATGGCAATGGGAGCGCAATAGTGACTCTTCTTACCAGAAAACAACTTTTGCTTGTAGGACCAGAAAGTGATGGTGATTCAACTCCATTTCTGACTGGGAAACAAACACTAGCTCACCTGTAAAGGAACACACTCTGCTTTTGAGAAAAGAGCACTATTCTACTCTACTGTGTTTCCTATGGTGTCCTCACAGTGAGCTTTCTCAGAACAAAAGAACTGTGCTTCTTACACACACGGGCCATATCTAGTTCAACTCCTCTTAGGAAAAAAAGAAGAACAGTAGCTCCTCTTCAGTCCAGTACACTGTACTTGCTGGGAACAGACGCGAGTGCTATTTGCACTGTGTATGGCAATGGGAGCGCAATAGTGACTTTCCTTACCAGAAAACAACTCTTGCTTGTAGGACCAGAAACTGCATGTGATTCAACTCCATTTAGGACTGGGAAACAAATGCTAGCTCGCCTTACAAGAAACACACTCTGCTTTTGAGAAAAGAGCACTCTTCTACTTTACTGTGTTTCCTATAGGGCCAGGACAGTGAACTTGCTCAGAAAAAAAGAACTGTGCTTCCTACACACAGGGGCCATATCTAGTTCATCTCTGCTTAGGAAACTGACAAGAACAGTAGCTCCTCTTCAGTCCAATACACTGTACTTGCTGGGAACAGACGCCAGTGCTATTTGCACTATGTATGGCAATGGGAGCGCAATAGTGACTCTTCTTACCAGAAAACAACTTTTGCTCGTAGGACCAGAAACGGCATGTGATTCAACTCCATTTCTGACTGGGAAACAAACACTAGCTCGCCTGTCAAGAAACACAATCTGCTTTTGAGAAAAGAGCACTCTTCTACTCTACTGTGTTTCCTATGGTGTCCGCACCGTGAGCTTTCTCAGAACAAAGACCTGTGCTTCCTACACACACGGGCCATATCTAGTTCAACTCCTCTTAGGAAACATAGAAGAACAGTAGCTCCTCTTCAGTCCAATAGACAGTACTTCCTGGGAACAGACGCGAGTGCTACTTGCACTATGTATGGCAATGGCAGTGCAATAGTGACTTTCCTTACCAGAAAACAACTCTTGCTCATAGGACCAGAAACTGCATGTGATTCAACTCCATTTAGGACTGGGACACAAACGCTAGCTTACCTTTCATGAAACACAGTCTGCTTTTGAGAAAAGAGCACTCTTCTACTCTACTGTGTTTCCTATAGGGCCAGGACAGTGAACTTGCTCAGAAAAAAAGAACTGTGCTTCCTAAACACAGGGGCCATATCTAGTTCATCTCTGCTTAGGAAATTGACAAGAACAGTAGCAACTCTTCAGTCCAATACACTGTACTTATTGGGAACAGATGCCAGTGCTATTTGCCCTGTGTATGTAAATTGGAGGGCAATAGTGACTCTTCTTTACAGAAAACAACTCTTGCTCGTACGACCAGAATCTGCATGTGATTCAACTCCATTTCTGACTGGAAAACAAAAACTAGCTCGCCTTTCAAGAAACACAGTCTGCTTTTGAGAAAAGAGCACTCTTCTACTCTATTGTGGTTCCTATGGTGTCACATTGTGAGCTTTCTCAGAACAAAAGAACTGTGATTCTTATACACATGGGCCATATCTAGTTCAACTCCTCTTAGGAAACTGAGAAGAACGGTAGCTCCTCTTCAGTCCAATACACTGTACTTCCTGGGAACAGACGCCAGTGCTATTTGTACTGTGTATGGCAATGGGAGCGCAATAGTGACTTTCCTTACCAGAAAACAACTCTTGCTCGTAGGACCAGAAACTGCATGTGATTCAACTCCATTTAGGACTGGGAAACAACGCTAGCTTGCCTTACAAGAAACACACTCTGCTTTTGATAAAAGAGCACTCTTCTACTCTACTGTGTTTCCTATAGGGCCAGAACAGTGAGCTTGCTCAGAACAAAAGAACAGTGCTTCCTACAAACACGGGCCATATCTAGTTCAACTCTGCTTAGGAAACTGACAAGAACAGTAGATCCTCTTCAGTCCAAACACTGTACATGCTGGGAACAGACGCCAGTGCTATTTGCCCTGTGTATGACAATGGGAGCACAATAGTGACTCTTCTTACCAGAAAACAACTCTTGCTCATAGGACCAGAAACTGCATGTAACTCAACTCCATTTAGGACTGGGAAACAAACGCTAGCTCGCCTTACAAGAAACACACTCTGCTTTTGAGAAAAGAGCACTCTTCTACTCTACTGTGTTTCCTTTAGGCCCAGAACAGTCAGCTTGCTCAGAACAAAAGAACTGTGCTTCCTACACACACGGGCCATATCTAGTTCAACTCTGCTTAGGAAACTGACAAGAACAGTAGCTCCTCTTCAGTCCAATACACTGTACATGCTGGGAACAGATTCCAGTGCTATTTGCCCTGTGTATGACAATGGGAGCACAATAGTGACTCTTCTTACCAGAAAACAACCCTTGCTCATAGGACCAGAAACTACATGGGATTCAACTCCATTTCTGACTGGGAAACAAACACTAGATCGCCTTTCAAGAAACACACTCTGCTTTTGAGAAAAGAGCACTCTTCTACTCGACTGTGTTTCCTATGGGATCCGAACAGTGAGCTTGCTCAGAACAAAAGAACTGTGCTTCCTACACACGGGCCATATCTAGTTCAACTCTGCTTAGGAAACTGACAAGAACAGTAGCTCCTATTCAGTCCAATACACTGTACTTGCTGCAAACAGACGCGAGTGCTAATTGCACTGTGTATGGCAAAGGGAGCACAATAGTGACTTTCCTTACTAGCAAACAACTCTTGCTGGTAGGACCAAAAACTGCATGTGATTCAACTCCATTTAGGACTGGGAAACAAACGCTAGCTCGCCTTACAAGAAACACACTCTGCTTTTGAGAAAAGAGCACTCTTCTTCTCTACTGTGTTTCCTATAGGGCCAGAAAAATGAGCTTGCTCAGAACAAAAGAACTGTGCTTCCTACACACACGGGCCATATCTAGTTCAACTCTGCTTAGGAAACTGACAAGAACAGTAGCTCCTCTTCAGTCCAATACACTCTACTTGCTGGGAACAGACGCCAGTGCTATTTGCACTGTGTATGGCAATGGGAGCGCAATAGTGACTCTTCTTACCAGAAAACAACTTTTGCTTGTAGGACCAGAAAGTGCATGTGATTCAACTCCATTTCTGACTGGGAAACAAACACTAGCTCACCTGTAAAGGAACACACTCTGCTTTTGAGAAAAGAGCACTATTCTACTCTACTGTGTTTCCTATGGTGTCCTCACAGTGAGCTTTCTCAGAACAAAAGAACTGTGCTTCTTACACACACGGGCCATATCTAGTTCAACTCCTCTTAGGAAAAAAAGAAGAACAGTAGCTCCTCTTCAGTCCAGTACACTGTACTTGCTGGGAACAGACGCGAGTGCTATTTGCACTGTGTATGGCAATGGGAGCGCAATAGTGACTTTCCTTACCAGAAAACAACTCTTGCTTGTAGGACCAGAAACTGCATGTGATTCAACTCCATTTAGGACTGGGAAACAAATGCTAGCTCGCCTTACAAGAAACACACTCTGCTTTTGAGAAAAGAGCACTCTTCTACTTTACTGTGTTTCCTATAGGGCCAGGACAGTGAACTTGCTCAGAAAAAAAGAACTGTGCTTCCTACACACAGGGGCCATATCTAGTTCATCTCTGCTTAGGAAACTGACAAGAACAGTAGCTCCTCTTCAGTCCAATACACTGTACTTGCTGGGAACAGACGCCAGTGCTATTTGCACTATGTATGGCAATGGGAGCGCAATAGTGACTCTTCTTACCAGAAAACAACTTTTGCTCGTAGGACCAGAAACGGCATGTGATTCAACTCCATTTCTGACTGGGAAACAAACACTAGCTCGCCTGTCAAGAAACACAATCTGCTTTTGAGAAAAGAGCACTCTTCTACTCTACTGTGTTTCCTATGGTGTCCGCACCGTGAGCTTTCTCAGAACAAAGACCTGTGCTTCCTACACACACGGGCCATATCTAGTTCAACTCCTCTTAGGAAACATAGAAGAACAGTAGCTCCTCTTCAGTCCAATAGACAGTACTTCCTGGGAACAGACGCGAGTGCTACTTGCACTATGTATGGCAATGGCAGTGCAAAAGTGACTTTCCTTACCAGAAAACAACTCTTGCTCATAGGACCAGAAACTGCATGTGATTCAACTCCATTTAGGACTGGGACACAAACGCTAGCTTACCTTTCATGAAACACAGTCTGCTTTTGAGAAAAGAGCACTCTTCTACTCTACTGTGTTTCCTATAGGGCCAGGACAGTGAACTTGCTCAGAAAAAAAGAACTGTGCTTCCTAAACACAGGGGCCATATCTAGTTCATCTCTGCTTAGGAAATTGACAAGAACAGTAGCAACTCTTCAGTCCAATACACTGTACTTGCTGGGAACAGATGCCAGTGCTATTTGCCCTGTGTATGTAAATTGGAGGGCAATAGTGACTCTTCTTATCAGAAAACAACTCTTGCTCGTAGGACTGGAAACTGCATGGGATTCAACTCGAATTCTAACTGGGAAACAAACACTAGCTCGCCTTACAAGAAACACACTCTGCTTTTGATAAAAGAGCACTCTTCTACTCTACTTTGTTTCCTATGGGATCCGAACAGTGAGCTTGCTCAGAACAAAAGAACTGTGCCTCCTACACACACGGGCCATATCTAGTTCTACTCTGCTTAGGAAACTGACAAGAACATTAGCTCCTTTTCAGTCCAATACACTGTACTTGCTGGGAACAGACGCCAGTGCTATTTGCACTGTGTATGACAATGAGAGCGCAATAGTGACTCTTCTTACCAGAAAACAACTCTTGCTCATAGGACCAGAAACTGCATGGGATTCAACTCCATTTAGGACTGTGAAAAAAACGCTAGCTCGCCTTACAAGAAACACACTCTGCTTTGGAGAAAAGAGCACTCTTCTACTCTACTCTGTTTCCTATGGGGTCCAAACAGAGAACATGCTCAGAACAGAAGAACTGTGCTTCCTACACCCGGGCCATATCTAGTTCAACTCTGCTTAGGAAACTGACAAGAACAGTAGATCCTCTTCAGTCCAATACACTGTACTTGCTGGGAACAGATGCCAGTGCTATTTGCACTGTGTATGGCAATGGGAGCGCAATAGTGACTTTCCTTACCAGAAAACAACTCTTGCTTGTAGGACCAGAAACTGCATGTGATTCAACTCCATTTAGGACTGGGAAACAAATGCTAGCTCGCCTTACAAGAAACACACTCTGCTTTTGAGAAAAGAGCACTCTTCTACTTTACTGTGTTTCCTATAGGGCCAGGACAGTGAACTTGCTCAGAAAAAAAGAACTGTGCTTCCTACACACAGGGGCCATATCTAGTTCATCTCTGCTTAGGAAACTGACAAGAACAGTAGCTCCTCTTCAGTCCAATACACTGTACTTGCTGGGAACAGACGACAGTGCTATTTGCACTATGTATGGCAATGGGAGCGCAATAGTGACTCTTCTTACTAGAAAACAACTTTTGCTCGTAGGACCAGAAACGGCATGTGATTCAACTCCATTTCTGACTGGGAAACAAACACTAGCTCGCCTGTCAAGAAACACAATCTGCTTTTGAGAAAAGAGCACTCTTCTACTCTACTGTGTTTCCTATGGTGTCCGCACAGTGAGCTTTCTCAGAACAAAGACCTGTGCTTCCTACACACACGGGCCATATCTAGTTCAACTCCTCTTAGGAAACATAGAAGAACAGTAGCTCCTCTTCAGTCCAATAGACAGTACTTCCTGGGAACAGACGCGAGTGCTACCTGCACTATGTATGGCAATGGCAGTGCAATAGTGACTTTCCTTACCAGAAAACAACTCTTGCTCATAGGACCAGAAACTGCATGTGATTCAACTCCATTTAGGACTGGGACACAAACGCTAGCTTACCTTTCATGAAACACAGTCTGCTTTTGAGAAAAGAGCACTCTTCTACTCTACTGTGTTTCCTATAGGGCCAGGACAGTGAACTTGCTCAGAAAAAAAGAACTGTGCTTCCTAAACACAGGGGCCATATCTAGTTCATCTCTGCTTAGGAAATTGACAAGAACAGTAGCTCCTCTTCAGTCCAATACACTGTACTTGCTGGGAACAGATGCCAGTGCTATTTGCCCTGTGTATGTAAATTGGAGGGCAATAGTGACTCTTCTTTACAGAAAACAACTCTTGCTCGTACGACCAGAATCTGCATGTGATTCAACTCCATTTCTGACTGGAAAACAAACACTAGCTCGCCTTTCAAGAAACACAGTCTGCTTTTGAGAAAAGAGCACTCTTCTACTCTATTGTGGTTCCTATGGTGTCGCACAGTGAGCTTTCTCAGAACAAAGGACTGTGCTTCTTATACACATGGGCCATATCTAGTTCAACTCCTCTTAGGAAACTGAGAAGAACAGTAGCTCCTATTCAGTCCAATACACTGTACTTCCTGGGAACAGACGCCAGTGCTATTTGTACTGTGTATGGCAATGGGAGCGCAATAGTGACTTTCCTTACCAGAAAACAACTCTTGCTCGTAGGACCAGAAACTGCATGTGATTCAACTCCATTTAGGACTGGGAAACAACGCTAGCTTGCCTTACAAGAAACACACTCTGCTTTTGATAAAAGAGCACTCTTCTACTCTACTGTGTTTCCTATAGGACCAGAACAGTGAGCTTGCTCAGAACAAAAGAACTGTGCTTCCTACACACACGGGCCATATCTAGTTCAACTCTGCTTAGGAAACTGACAAGAACAGTAGATCCTCTTCAGTCCAAACACTGTACATGCTGGGAACAGACGCCAGTGCTATTTGCCCTGTGTATGACAATGGGAGCACAATAGTGACTCTTCTTACCAGAAAACAACTCTTGCTCATAGGACCAGAAACTGCATGTAACTCAACTCCATTTAGGACTGGGAAACAAACGCTAGCTCGCCTTACAAGAAACACACTCTGCTTTTGAGAAAAGAGCACTCTTCTATTCTACTGTGTTTCCTTTAGGCCCAGAACAGTCAGCTTGCTCAGAACAAAAGAACTGTGCTTCCTACACACAGGGGCCATATCTAGTTCAACTCTGCTTAGGAAACTGACAAGAACAGTAGCTCCTCTTCAGTCCAATACACTGTACATGCTGGGAACAGACGCCAGTGCTATTTGCCCTGTGTATGACAATGGGAGCACAATAGTGACTCTTCTTACCAGAAAACAACCCTTGCTCATAGGACCAGAAACTGCATGGGATTCAACTCCATTTCTGACTGGGAAACAAACACTAGATCGCCTTTCAAGAAACACACTCTGCTTTTGAGAAAAGAGCACTCTTCTACTCTACTGTGTTTCCTATGGGTTCCGAACACTGATCTTGCTCAGAAGAAAAGAACTGTGCTTCCTACACACGGGCCATATCTAGTTCAACTCTGCTTAGGAAACTGACAAGAACAGTAGCTCCTATTCAGTCCAATACACTGTACTTGCTGGAAACAGACACGAGTGCTATTTGTACTGTGTATGGCAAAGGGAGCACAATAGTGACTTTCCTTACTAGCAAACAACTCTTGCTGGTACGAACAAAAACTGCATGTGATTCAACTCCATTTAGGACTCGGAAACAAATGCTAGCTCGCCTTACAAGAAACACACTCTGCTTTTGAGAAAAGAGCACTCTTCTACTCTACTGTGTTTCCTATAGGGCCAGGACAGTGAACTTGCTCAGAAAAAAAGAACTGTGCTTTCTACACACACGGGCCATATCTAGTTCATCTCTGCTTAGGAAACTGACAAGAATAGTAGCTCCTCTCTGTCCAATACACTACATGCTGGGAACAGATGCCAGTGCTATTTGCCCTGTGTATGTAAATTGGAGTGCAATAGTGACTCTTCTTACCAGAAAACAACTCTTGCAAGTACGACCAGAATCTGCATGTGATTCAACTACATTTTGGAGTGGGAGACCAACGCTAGCTCGCCTTACAAGAAACATACTCTGCTTTTGAGAAAAGAGCACTCTTCTACTCTACTATGTTTCCTATATGGCCAGGACAGGGAACTTGCTCAGAAAAAAAAGAACTGTGCTTCCTACACACAGGTGCCATATCTAGTTCATATCTGCTTAGGAAACTGACAAGAACAGTAGCTCCTCTTCAGTCCAATACACTGTACTTGCTGGGAACAGACGCCAGTGCTATTTGCACTGTGTATGGCAATGGGAGCTCAATAGTGACTCTTCTTACCAGAAAACAACTTTTGCTCGTAGGACCAGAAAGTGCATGTGATTCAACTCCATTTCTGACTGGGAAACAAACACTAACTCGCCTTTCAAGAAACACAGTCTGCTTTTGAGAAAAGAGCACTCTTCTACTCTACTGTGTTTCCTATGGTGTCTGCACAGTGAGCTTTCTCAGAACAAAACAACTGTGCTTCCTACACACACGGGCCATATCTAGTTCAACTCTGCTTAGGAAACTGACAAGAACAGTAGCTCCTATTCAGTCCAATACACTGTACTTCCTGGGAACAAACGCGAGTGCTATTTGCACTGTGTATGGCAATGGGAGTGCAATAGTGACTTTCCTTACCAGAAAACAACTCTTGCTTGTAGGACCAGAAACTGCATGTGATTCAACTCCATTTAAAACTGGGAAACAAACGCTAGATTGCCTTACAAGAAACACACTCTGCTTTTTAGAAAAGAGCATTCTTCTACTCTACTGTGTTTCCTATAGGGCCAGAACAGTGAGCTTGCTCAGAACAAAAGAACTGTGCTTCCTACACACACGGGCCATATCTAGTTCAACTCTGCTTAGGAAACTGACAAGAACAGTAGATCCACTTCAGTCCAATACACTGTACATGCTGAGGACAGATGGCAGTGCTATTTGCCCTGTGTATGTAAATGGGAGCGCAATAGTGACTCTTCTTACCAGAAAACAACTCTTGCAAGTAGGACCAGAATCTGCATGTGATTCAACTCCATTTAGGACTGGAAAACAAACGCTAGCTCGCCTTACAAGAAACACACTCTGCTTTTGAGAAAAGAGCACTCTTCTACTCTACTGTGTTTCCTATGGGGTCCGAAGAGTGAGCTTGCTCAGAACAAAAGAACTGTGCTTCCTACACACACGGCCATATCTAGTTCAATTCTACGTAGGAACCTGACAAGAACAGTAGCCTCTCTTCAGTCCAATACACTGTACATGCTGGGAACAGACGCCAGTGCGATTTGCCGTGTGTATGACAATGGGAGCGCAATAGTGACTCTTCTTACCAAAAAACAACTCTTGCTCATAGGACCAGAAACTGCATGTAACTCAACTCCATTTAGGACTGGGAAACAAACGCTAGCTCGCCTTACAAGAAACACACTCTGCTTTTGAGAAAAAAGCACTCTTCTACTCTACTGTGTTTCCTTTAGGGCCAGAACAGTCAGCTTGCTCAGAACAAAAGAACTGTGCTTCCTACACACAGTAACCATATCTAGTTCAACTCTGCTTAGGAAACTGACAAGAATAGTAGATCCTATTCAGTCCAATATACTGTACTTGCTCTGAACAGACACCAGTGCTCTTTGCACTGTGTATAGCAATGGGAGCGCAATAGTGTCTCTTCTTACCAGAAAACAACTCTTGCTCCTTGGACCAGAAACTGCATGGGATTCAACTCCATTTCTGACTGGGAAACAAACGCTAGCTCGCCTTTCAAAAAACACACTCTGCTTTTGAGAAAAGAGCACTCTTCTACTCTACTGTGTTTCCTATGGAGTCCGAAGAGTGAGCTTGCTCAGAACAAAAGAAGTGTGCTTCCTAAACACACGGGCCATATCTAGTTCAACTCTGCTTAGGAAACTGACAGGAACAGTAGCTCCTATTCAGTCCAATACACTGTACTTGCTGGGAACAGACGGGAGGGCTATTTGCACTGTGTATGGCAAAGGGAGCACAATAGTGACTCTTCTTACCAGAAAACAACACTTGCTCGTAGGACCAGAAACTGCATGTGTATTTCAACTCCATTTATGACTGGGAAACAAACGCTAGCTCGCCTTATAAGAAACACACTCTGCTTTTGAGAAAAGAGCACTCTTCTACTCTACTGTGTTTCCTGTGGGGTTCGAACAGTGAGCTTGCTCAGAACAAAAGAACTGTGCCTCCTACACACGGGCCATATTTGTTCTACTCTGCTTAGGAAACTGACAAGAACATTAGCTCCTCTTCAGTCCAATACACTGTACTTGCTGGGAACAGACGCCAGTGCTATTTGCACTGTGTATGACAATGAGAGCGCAATAGTGACTCTTCTTACCAGAAAACAACTCTTGCTCGTAGGACCAGAAACTGCATGGGATTCAACTCCATTTAGGACTGTGAAAAAAACGCTAGCTCGCCTTACAAGAAACACACTCTGCTTTGGAGAAAAGAGCACTCTTCTCTCTACTCTGTTTCCTATGGGGTCCAAACAGAGAACATGCTCAGAACAGAAGAACTGTGCTTCCTACACCCGGGCCACATCTAGTTCAACTCTGCTTAGGAAACTGACAAGAACAGTAGATCCTCTTCAGTCCAATACACTGTACTTGCTGGGAACAGATGCCAGTGCTATTTGCACTGTGCATGACAATGGGAGCGCAATAGTGACTCTTGTTACCAGAAAACAACTCTTGCTCGTAGGACCAGAAACGGCATGTGATTCAACTCCATTTAGGACTGGGAAACAAATGCTAGCTCGCCTTACAAAAAACACACTCTGCTTTTGAGAAAAGAGCACTCTTCTACTTTACTGTGTTTCCTATAGGGCCAGGACAGTGAACTTGCTCAGAAAAAAAGAACTGTGCTTCCTACACACAGGGGCCATATCTAGTTCATCTCTGCTTAGGAAACTGACAAGAACAGTAGCTCCTCTTCAGTCCAATACACTGTACTTGCTGGGAACAGACGACAGTGCTATTTGCACTATGTACGGCAATGGGAGCACAAAAGTGACTCTTCTTACCAGAAAACAACTTTTGCTCGTAGGACCAGAAACTGCATGTGATTCAACTCCATTTAGGACTGGGACACAAACTCTAGCTTACCTTACAAGAAAAACACTCTGCTTTTGAGAAAAGAGCACTTTTCTACTCTACTGTGTTTCCTATAGGGACAGAACAGTGAGCTTTCTCAGAACAAAAGAACTGTGCTTCCTACACACACGGGCCAAACTAGTTCAACTCTGCTTAGGAAACTGAGAAGAA
This sequence comes from Peromyscus eremicus, assembly GCF_949786415.1. NCBI lineage: Eukaryota > Metazoa > Chordata > Mammalia > Rodentia > Cricetidae > Peromyscus > Peromyscus eremicus. The sequence goes on along the minus strand of NW_026736257.1, from coordinate 51,342 downwards.
AAGTAGCTCCTCTTCAGTCCAATACACTGTACTTGCTGGGAACAGACGCGAGTGCAATTTGCACTGTGTATGGCAATGGGAGCGCAATAGTGACATTCCTTACCAGAAAACAATTCTTGCTCATAGGACCAAAAACTGCATGTGATTCAACTACATTGAGAACTGGGAAATAAACGCTAGCTCGCCTTACAAGAAACACACTCTGCTTTTCAGAAAAGAGCACTCTTCTACTCTTCTGTGTTTCCTATAGGGCCAGAACAGTGAGCTTGCTGAGAACAAAAAAACTGTGCTTCCTACACACACGGGCCAGGTCTAGTTCATCTCTGCTTAGGAACCTGACAAGAACAGTAGATCCTCTTCAATCCAATACACTGTACATGCTGTGAACAGACGCCAGTGCTATTTGCCCTGTGTATGACAATGGGAGCACAAAAGTGACTCTTCTTACCAGAAAACAACTCTTGCTCGTAGGACCAGAAACTGCATGTGATTCAACTCCATTTAGGTCTGGGAAAAAAACGCTAGCTCGCCTTACAAGAAACACACTCTGCTTTTGAGAAAAGAGCACTCTTCTACTCTACTGTGTTTCCTATAGGGTCCGAACAGTCAGCTTGCTGAGAACAAATGAACTGTGCTTCCTACACACATGGGCCATATCTAGAGCAACTCTGGTTAGGAACCTGACAAGAACAGTAGATCCTTTTCAGTCCAATACACTGTACTTGCTGGGAACAGACGCCAGTGCTATTTGCACTGTGTATGGCAAAGGGAGCGCAATAGTGACTCTTCTTACCAGAAAACAACTCTTGGTCATTCGACCAAAAACTGAATGTGTATTTCAACTCCATTTAGGACTGGGAAACAAACGCTAGCTCGCCTTATAAGAAACACACTCTGATTTTTTAGAAAAGAGCACTCTTCTACTCTACTGTGTTTCCTATGAGATCCAAACAGTGAGCTTGCTCAGAACAAAAGAACTGTGCTTCCTACACACGGGCCATATCTAGTTCAACTCTGCTTAGAAAACTGACAAGAACAGTAACTCCTCTTCAGTCAAATACACTGTACTTGCTGGGAACAGACGCGAGTGCTATTTGCACTGTGTATGGCAATGGGAGTGCAAAAGTGAATCCTTTTACTAGAAAACAACTCTTGCTCATAGGACCAGAAACTGCATGTGATTCACTCCATTTAGGACTGGGAAACAAACGCTAGCTCACCTTACAAGAAACACACTCTGCTTTTGAGAAAAGAGCTCTTTTCTACTCTACTGTGTTTCCTATGGAGTCCGAAGAGTGAGCTTGCTGAGAACAAAAGAACTGTGCTTCCTACACACACGGACCATATCTAGTTCAACTCTGCTTAGGAAACTGACAAGAACAGTAGCTCCTATTCAGTCCAATACACTGTACTTGCTGGGAACAGACGCGAGTGCTATTTGCACTATGTATGGCAATGGGAGCTCAAGAGTGACTTTCCTTACCAGAATACAATTCTTGCTCGTAGGACCAGAAACTGCATGTGATTCAACTCCATTTCGGATTGGGAAAAAAAGGCTAGCTCGCCTTACAAGAAACACACTCTGCTTTTGAGAAAAGAGCACTCTTCTACTTTACTGTGTTTACTATAAGGCCAGGACAGTGAACTTGCTCAGAAAAAAAGAACTGTGCTTCCTACACACAGGGGCCATATCTAGTTCATCTCTGCTTAGGAAACTGACAAGAACAGTAGCTCCTCTTCAGTCCAATACACTGTACTTGCTGCGAACAGACGCCAGTGCTATTTGCACTGTGTATGGCAATGGGAGCGCAATAGTGACTCTTCTTACCAGAAAACAACTTTTGCTCGTAGGACCAGAAAGTGCATGTGATTCAACTCCATTTCTGACTGGGAAACAAACACTAGCTCGCCTGTCAAGGAACACAATCTGCTTTTGAAAAAAGAGCACTCTTCTACTCTACAGTGTTTCCTATGGTGTCCGCACAGTGAGCTTTCTCAGAACAAAAGAACTGTGCTTCTTACACACACGGGCCATATCTAGTTCAACTCCACTTAGGAAACATAGAAGAACAGTAGCTCCTCTTCAGTCCAATACACTGCACTTCCTTGGAACAGACGCGAGTGCTACTTGCACTATGTATGGCAATGGCAGCGCAATAGTGACTTTCCTTACCAGAAAATAACTCTTGCTCGTAGGACCAGAAACTGCATGTGATTCAACTCCATTTAGGACTGGGACACAAATGCTAGCTTGACTTACAAGAAAAACACTTTGCTTTTGAGAAAAGAGCACTCTTCTACTCTACTGTGTTTCCTATAGGGCCAGAACAGTGAGCTTTCTCAGAACAAAAGAACTGTGCTTCCTAAACACACGGGCCAAACTAGTTCAACTCTGCTAAGGAAACTGAGAAGAAAAGTAGCTCCTCTTAAGTCCAATACACTGTACTTGCTGGGAACAGACGCGAGTCCAATTTGCACTGTGTATGGCAATGGGAGCCCAATAGTGACATTCCTTACCAGAAAACAACTCTTGCTCATAGGACCAAAAACTGCATGTGATTCAACTACATTGAGAACTGGGAAATAAACGCTAGCTCGCCTTACAAGAAACACACTCTGCTTTTGAGAAAAGAGCACTCTTCTACTCTTCTGTGTTTCCTATAGGGCCAGAACAGTGAGCTTGCTGAGAACAAAAAAACTGTGCTTCCTACACACACGGGCCATATCTAGTTCATCTCTGCTTAGGAACCTGACAAGAACAGTTGATCCTCTTCAGTCCAATACACTGTACATGCTGTGAACAGACGCCAGTGCAATTTGCCCTGTGTATGACAATGGGAGCACAAAAGTGACTCTTCTTACCAGAAAACAACTCTTGCTCGTAGGACCAGAAACTGCATGTGATTCAACTCCATTTAGGACTGGGAAAAAAACGCTAGCTAGCCTTACAAGAAACACACTCTGCTTTTGAGAAAAGAGCACTCTTCTACTCTACTGTGTTTCCTATAGGGTCCGAACAGTGAGCTTGCTGAGAACAAACAAACTGTGATCCTACACACACGGGCCATATCTAGATCAACTCTGCTTAGGAAATTGACAAGAACAGTAGATCCTCTTCAGTCCAATGCACTGAACTTGCTGGGAACAGACGCGAGGGCTATTTGCACTGTGTATGGCAAAGGGAGCGCAATAGTGACTCTTCTCATCAGAAAACAACTCTTGCTCTTAGGACCGGAAACTGCATGGGATTCAACTCGAATTCTAACTGGGAAACAAACACTAGCTCGCCTTACAGGAAACACACTCTGCTTTTGAGAAAAGAGCACTCTTCTACTCTACTGTGTTTCCTATGGGATCCGAACAGTGAGCTTGCTCAGAACAAAAGAACTGTGCCTCCTACACACACGGGCCATATCTAGTTCTACTCTGCTTAGGAAACTGACAAGAACATTAGCTCCTTTTCAGTCCAATACACTGTACTTGCTAGGAACAGACGCCAGTGCTATTTGCACTGTGTATGACAATGAGAGCGCAATAGTGACTCTTCTTACCAGAAAACAACTCTTGCTCGTAGGACCAGAAACTGCATGTGATTCACTCCATTTAGGACTGTGAAAAAAACGCCAGCTCGCCTTACAAAAAACACACTCTGCTTTTGAGAAAAGAGCACTCTTCTACTCTACTGTGTTTCCTATGGGGTCCAAACAGAGAACTAGCTCAGAACAGAAGAACTGTGCTTCCTACACCCGGGCCATATCTAGTTCAAATCTGCTTAGGAAACTGACAAGAACAGTAGATCCTCTTCAGTCCAATACACTGTACTTGCTGGGAACAGATGCCAGTGCTATTTGTACTGTGTATGACAATGGGAGTGCAATAGTGACTCTTCTTACCAGAAAACAACTCTTGCTTGTAGGACCAGAAACGGCATGTGATTCAACTCCATTTAGGACTGGGAAACAAATGAGAGCTCGCCTTACAAGAAACACACTCTGCTTTTGAGAAAAGAGCACTCTTCTACTTTACTGTGTTTCCTATAGGGCCAGGACAGTGAACTTGCTCAGAAAAAAAGAACTGTGCTTCCTACACACAGGGGCCATATCTAGTTCATCTCTGCTTAGGAAACTGACAAGAACAGTAGCTCCTCTTCAGTCCAATACACTGTACTTGCTGGGAACAGACGCGAGTGCTATTTGTATTGTGTATGGCAATGGGAGCGCAATAGTGACTCTTCTTACCAGAAAAAAACTTTTGCTCCTAGGACCAGAAACTGCATATGATTCAACTCCATTTCTGACAGGGAAAGAAACACTAGCTCGCCTCTCAAGAAACACAATCTGCTTTTGAGAAAAAAGCACTCTTCTACTCTACTGTGTTTCCTATGGTGTCCGCACAGTGAGCTTTCTCAGAACAAAAGACCTGTGCTTCCTACACACACGGGCCATATCTAGTTCAACTCCTCTTAGGAAACATAGAAGAACAGTAGCTCCTCTTCAGTCCAATAGACAGTACTTCCTGGGAACAGACGCGAGTGCTACTTGCACTATGTATGGCAATGGCAGCACAATAGTGACTTTCCTTACCAGAAAACAACTCTTGCTCATAGGACCAGAAAATGCATGTGATTCAACTCCATTTAGGACTGGGAAAAAAACGCTAACTCGCCTTACAAGAAACACACTCTGCTTTTGAGAAAAGAGCACTCTTCTACTCTACTGTGTTTCCTATAGGGTCCGAACAGTCAGCTTGCTGAGAACAAACGAACTGTGCTTCCTACACACACGGGCCATATCTAGATCAACTCTGCCTAGGAAACTGACAAGAACAGTAGATCCTCTTCAGTCCAATACACTGTACTTCCTGGGAACAGACGCGAGGTCTATTTGCACTGTGTATGGCAAAGGGAGCGCAATAGTGACTCTTCTTATCAGAAAACAACTCTTGCTCGTAGGACCAGAAACTGCATGGGATTCAACTCCATTTAGGACTGGGAAAAAAACGCTAGCTCGCCTTACAAGAAACACACTCTGCTTTGGAGAAAAGAGCACTCTTCTACTCTACTGTGTTTCCTATGGAGTCCAAACAGAGAACTTGTTCAGAACAAAAGAACTGTGCTTCCTACACCCGGGACATATCTAGTTCAACTCTGCTTAGGAAACTGACAAGAACAGTAGATCCTCTTCAGTCCAAAACACTGTACTTGCTGGGAACAGATGCCAGTGCTATTTGCACTGTGTATGACAATGGGAGCGCAATAGTGACTCTTCTTACCAGAGAACAACTCTTTCTCGTAGGACCAGAAACTGCATGGGATTCAACTCCATTTAGGACTGGGAAAGAAACGCTAGCTCGCCTTACAAGAAACACACTCTGCTTTTGAGAAAAGAGCACTCTTCTACTCTACTGTGTTTCCTGTAGGGCCAGAACAGTGAGCATGCTCAGAACAAAAGAACTGTGCTTCCTACACACACGGGCCATATGTAGTTCAATTCTGCTTACGAAACTGACAAGAACAGTAGCCTCTCTTCAGTCCAATACACTGTACTTGCTGGGAACAGACGTGAGGGCTATTTGCACTATGTATGGCAAAGGGAGCTCAAAATGGACTCTTCTTACCAGAAAACAACTCTTGCTCGTAGGACCAGAAACTGCATGTTTATTTCAACTCCATTTAGGACTGGGAAACAAACGCTAGCTCGTCTTACAAGAAACACACTCTGCTTTTGAGAAAAGAGCACTCTTCTACTCTACTGTGTTTCCTATTGGGTTCGAACAGGGAGCTTGCTCAGAACAAAAGAACTGTGCTTCCTACACACACGGGCCATATCGAGTTCAACTCTGCTTAGGAAACTGACAAGAACAGTAGCTCCTCTTCAGAACAATACACTGTACTTGCGTTAAACATATGCGAGTGCTATGTGTTCTGTGTATGGCAATGGGTGCACAACACTGACTCTTCTTACCAGAAAACAACTCTTGCTCGTAGGACCAAAAACTGCATTTGATTCATCTCCATTTAGGACTGAGAAACAAACGCTAGCTCGCCTTAGAAGAAACACACTCTGCTTTTGAGAAAAGAGCACTCTTCTACTCTACTGTGTTTCTTATAGGGCCACAACAGTGAGCTTGTCAGAAGAAAAGAACTGTGCTTCCTACACACATGGGCCATATCTAGTTCAACTCTGCTTAGGAAACTGACAAGAAGAGTAGCTCCTCTTCAGTCCAATACACTGTACTTCCTGGGAACAGACGCCAGTGCTATTTGCACTGTCTACAGCAATGGGAGCGCAATAGTTACTCTTCTTACCAGAAAACAACTCTTACGTGTAGGACCAAAAACTGCATGTGATTCAACTCCATTTAGAACTTGGAAATAAACGCTAGCTCGCCTTACAAGAAACACACTTTTCTTTTGAGAATAGGGTACACATCTACCCTACAGTGTTTCCTATGATGTCCAGACAGTGAGCTTGCTCAGAACAAAAGAACTGTGCTTCCTACACACACGGGTCATATTTAGTTCAACTCTGCTTAGGAAACTGACAAGAACAGTAGCTCCTCTTCAGTCCAATACACTGCACTTGATGGGCACGTACGCCAGTGCTCTTTGCACTGTGTACAGCAATGGGAGCGCAATAGTGACTCTTCTTATCAGAAAACAACTCTTAATCGTAGGACCAGAAACTCCATGGGATTCAACTCCATTTAGGACTGGGAAAAAAACGCTAGCTCGCCTTACAAGAAACACACTCTGCTTTGGAGAAAAGAGCACTCTTCTACTCTACTGTGTTTCCTATGGAGTCCAAACAGAGAACTTGTTCAGAACAAAAGAACTGTGCTTCCTACACCCGGGACATATCTAGTTCAACTCTGCTTAGGAAACTGACAAGAACAGTACATCATCTTCAGTCCAATACACTGTACTTGCTGGGAACAGATGCCAGTGCTATTTGCACTGTGTATGACAATGGGAGCGCAATAGTGACTCTTCTTACCAGAAAACAACTCTTGCTTGTAGGACCAGAAACGGCATGTGATTCAACTCCATTTAGGACTGGGAAACAAATGCTAGCTCGCCTTACAAGAAACACACTCTGCTTTTGAGAAAAGAGCACTCTTCTACTTTACTGTGTTTCCTATAGGGCCAGGACAGTGAACTTGCTCAGAAAAAAAGAACTGTGCTTCCTACACACAGGGGCCATATCTAGTTCATCTCTGCTTAGGAACCTGACAAGAACAGTAGCTCCTCTTCAGTCCAATACACTGTACTTGCTGGGAACAGACGACAGTGCTATTTGTACTGTGTATGGCAATGGGAGCGCAATAGTGACTCTTCTTACCAGAAAAAAACTTTTGCTCGTAGGACCAGAAACTGCATGTGATTCAACTCCATTTCTGACTGGGAAAGAAACACTAGCTCGCCTGTCAAGAAACACACTCTGCTTTTGAGAAAAGAGCACTCTTCTACTCTACTGTGTTTCCTATGGTGTCCGCACAGTGAGCTTTCTCAGAACAAAAGACCTGTGCTTCCTACACACACGGGCCATATCAAGTTCAACTCCTCTTAGGAAACATAGAAGAACAGTAGCTCCTCTTCAGTCCAACAGACAGTACTTCCTGGGAACAGACGCGAGTGCTACTTGCACTATGTATGGCAATGACAGCACAATAGTGACTTTCCTTACCAGAAAACAACTCTTGCTCGTAGGACCAGAAACTGCATGTGATTCAACTCCATTTAGGACTGGGACACAAATGCTAGCTTGCCTTACAAGAAACACACTCTGCTTTTGAGAAAAGAGCACTCTTCTACTCTACTGTGTTTCCTATAGGGCCAGAACAGTGAGCTTTCTCAGAACAAAAGAACTGTGCTTCCTACACACACGGGCCAAACTAGTTCAACTCTGCTTAGGAAACTGAGAAGAAAAGTATGTCCTCTTTAGTCCAATACACTGTACTTGCTGGGAACAGACGCGAGTGCAATTTGCACTGTGTATGGCAAAGGGAGCGCAATAGTGACATTCCTTACCAGAAAACAACTCTTGCTCATAGGACCAAAAACTGCATGTGATTCAACTACATTGAGAACTGGGAAATAAACGCTAGCTCGCCTTACAAGAAACACACTCTGCTTTTGAGAAAAGAGCACTCTTCTACTCTTCTGTGTTTCCTATAGGGCCAGAACAGTGAGCTTGCTGAGAATAAAAAAACTGTGCTTCCTACACACACGGGCCATATCTAGTTCATCTCTGCTTAGGAACCTAACAAGAACAGTAGATACTCTTCAATCCAATACACTGTACATACTGTGAACAGACACCAGTGCTATTTGCCCTGTGTATGACAATGGGAGCATAAAAGTGTCTCTTCTTACCAGAAAACAACTCTTGCTCGTAGGACCAGAAAATGCATGTGATTCAACTCCATTTAGGACTGGGAAAAAAACGCTAACTCGCCTTACAAGAAACACACTCTGCTTTTGAGAAAAGAGCACTCTTCTACTCTACTGTGTTTCCTATAGGGTCCGAACAGTCAGCTTGCTGAGAACAAACGAACTGTGCTTCCTACACACACAGGCCATATCTAGATCAACTCTGCCTAGGAAACTGACAAGAACAGTAGATCCTCTTCAGTCCAATACACTGTACTTCCTGGAAACAGACGCGAGGTCTATTTGCACTGTGTATGGCAAAGGGAGCGCAATAGTGACTCTTCTTACCAGAAAACAACTCTTGCTCGTAGGACCAGAAACTGCATGTGTATTTCAACTCCATTTAGGACTGGGAAACAAACGCTAGCTTGCCTTATAAGAAACACACTCTGCTTTTGAGAAAAGAGCACTCTTCTACTCTACTGTGTTTCCTATGGGGTTCGAACAGTGAGCTTGCTCAGAACAAAAGAACTGTGCTTCCTCTACACACGGGCCATATCTAGTTCAACTCTCCTTAGAAACTGACAAGAACAGTTGCTGCTCTTCAGTCCAATACACTGTACTTGCTGGGAAAAGACGCGAGTGCTATATGCACTGTATACAGCAATAAGTGCACAATAGTGAATCTTCTTACCAGAAAACAACTCTTGCTCTTAGGACCAGAAACTGCATTTGATTCAATCCACTTAGGACTGGGAAACAAACGCTAGCTCGCCTTACAAGAAACACGCTCTGCTTTTGAGAATAGGGCACACATCTACTCCACTGTGTTTTCTATGGGGTCCAAACAGGGAGCTTGCTCAGAAAAAAAGAACTGTGCTTCCTACACACAAGGGTCATATCTAGTTCAACTCTGCTTAGGAAACTGACAAGAACAGTAGATCCTTTTCAGTCCAATACACTGTACTTGCTGGGAACAGACACCAGTGCTATTTGCACTGTGTATGGCAAAGGGAGCGCAATAGTGACTCTTCTTACCAGAAAACAACTTTGGTCGTGGGACCAAAAACTGAATGTGTATTTCAACTCCATTTAGGATTGGGAAACAAACGCTAGCTCGCCTTATAAGAAACACACTCTGCTTTTGAGAAAAGAGCACTATTCTACTCTACTGTGTTTCCTCTGGGGTTCGAACAATGAGCTTGCTCAGAAAAAAAGAATTGTGCTTCCTACACACACGGGCCATATCTAGTTCAACTCTCCTTAGGAAACTGACAAGAACAGTAGCTCCTCTTCAGTCCAATACACTGTACTTGTTGGGATCAGACGCCAGTGCTATTTGTACTATGTATGGCAATGGGAGCGCAATAGTGACTCTTCTTACCAGAAAACAACTCTTGCTCGTAGGACCAAAAACTGCATTTGATTCACCTCCATTTAGGACTGGGAAACAAACGCTAGCTAGCCTTACAAGAAACACACTCTGCTTTTGAGAAAAGAGTACTCTTCTACTCTCCTCTGTTTCCTATGGGATCCGAACAGTGAGCTTGCTCAGAACAAAAGAACTGTGCCTCCTACACACACGGGCCATATCTAGTTCTACTCTGCTTAGGAAACTGACAAGAACATTAGCTCCTCTTCAGTCCAATACACTGTACTTGCTGGGAACAGACGCCAGTGCTATTTGCACTGTGTATGACAATGGGAGCGCAATAGTGACTCTTCTTATCAGAAAACAACTCTTGCTCGTAGGACCAGACATTGCTTGGGATTCAACTCCATTTAGGACTGGGAAAAAAACGCTAGCTCGCCTTACAAGAAACACACTCTGCTTTTGAGAAAAGAGCACTCTTCTACTCTACTGTTTCCTATGGAGTCCAAACAGAGAACTTGTTCAGAACAAAAGAACTGTGCTTCCTACACCCGGGACATATCTAGTTCAACTCTGCTTAGGAAACTGACAAGAACAGTAGATCCTCTTCAGTGCAATACACTGTACTTGCTGGGAACAGATGCCAGTGCTATTTGCACTGTGTATGACAATGGGAGCGCAATAGTGACTCTTCTTACCAGAGAACAACTCTTGCTCGAAGGACCAAAAACTGCATGGGATTCAACTCCATTTAGGACTGGGAAACAAACGCTAGCTCGCCTTATAAGAAACACACTCTGATTTTGAGAAAGGAGCACTCTTCTACTCTATTGTGTTTCCTCTGGGGTTCGAACAGTGAGCTTGCTCAGAACAAAAGAACTGTGCTTCCTACACACACGGGCCATATGTAGTTCAATTCTGCTTACGAAACTGACAAGAACAGTAGCCTCTCTTCAGTCCAATACACTGTACTTGCTGGGAACAGACGCGAGGGCTATTTGCACTGTGTATGGCAAAGGGAGCTCAAAATGGACTCTTCTTACCAGAAAACAACTGTTGCTCGTAGGACCAGAAACTGCATGTTTATTTCAACTCCATTTAGGACTGGGACAAACGCTAGCTCGTCTTACAAGAAACACACTCTGCTTTTGAGAAAAAAGCACTCTTCTACTCTACTGTGTTTCCTTTTGGGTTCGAACAGTGAGCTTGCTCAGAACAAAAGAACTGTGCTTCCTACACACACAGGCCATATCTAGTTCAACTCTGCTTAGGAAACTGACAAGAACAGTAGCTCCTCTTCAGACCAATACACTGTACTTGCGTTAAACATACGCGAGTGCTATATGTTCTGTGTATGGCAATGGGAGCACAACACTGACTCTTCTTACCAGAAAACAACTCTTGCTCGTAGGACCAAAAACTGCATTTGATTCATCTCCATTTAGGACTGAGAAACAAACGCTAGCTCGCCTTAGAAGAAACACACTCTGCTTTTGAGAAAAGAACACTCTTCTACTCTACTGTGTTTCTTATAGGGCCACAACAGTGAGCTTGCTCAGAAGAAAAGAACTGTGCTTCCTACACACACGGGCCATATCTAGTTCAACTCTGCTTAGGAAACTGACAAGAAGAGTAGATCATCTTCAGTCCAATACACTGTACTTGCTGGGAACAGACGCCAGTGCTATTTGCACTGTCTACAGCAATGGGAGCACAATAGTTACTCTTCTTACCAGAAAACAACTCTTACGTGTAGGACCAAAAACTGCCTGTGACTCAACTCCATTTAGAAATTGGAAATAAACGCTAGCTCGCCTTACAAGAAACACACTTTGCTTTTGAGAATAGGGTACACATCTACCCTACTGTGTTTCCTATGGGGTCCAGACAGTGAGCTTGCTCAGAACAAAAGAACTGTGCTTCCTACACACACGGGTCATATTTAGTTCAACTCTGCTTAGGAAACTGACAAGAACAGTAGCTCCTCTTCAGTCCAATACACTGTACTTGCTGGGAACAGACGCGAGTGCTATTTGCACTGTGTATGGAAATGGGAGCGCAATAGTGACTTTCCTTACCAGAAAACAACTCTTGTTCGTAGGACCAGAAACTGCATGTGATTCAACTCAATTTAGGACTGGGAAACAAATGCTAGCTCGCCTTACAAGAAACACACTCTGCTTTTGAGAAAAGAGCACTCTCCTACTCTACTGTGTTTCCTATAGGGCCAGAACAGTGAGCTTGCTCAGAAGAAAAGAACTGTGCTTCCTACACACATGGGCCATATCTAGTTCAACTCTGCTTAGGAAACTGATGAGAACAGTACCTCCTCTTCAGTCCAATACACTGCACTTGATGGGCACGTACGCCAGTGCTCTTTGCACTGTGTACAGCAATGGGAGCGCAATAGTTACTCTTCTTACCAGAAAAAAACTCTTGCGTGTAGGATCAAAAACTACATGTGATTCAACTCCATTTGGAACTTGGAAACAAACACTAGCTCGTTTTACAAGAAACACACTCTGCTTTTGAGAAAACAGCACTCTTCTACTCTTCTGTGTTTCCTATAGCGCCAGAACAGTGAGCTTGCTCAGAACAAAAGAACTGTGCTTCCTACACACGGGTCATATTTCGTTCAATTTTGCTTAGGAAACTGACAAGAACAGTAGATCCTCTTCAGTCCAATACACTGTACTTGCTTGGAACAGAGGCCAGGGCTATTTGCACTGTGTATGACAATCTGAGCGCAATAGTGACTTTCTTTACCAAAAAAAACTCTTGCTCGTAGGACCTGAAACTGCATGTGATTCAACTCCATTTAGGACTGGGAAACAAACGCTAGCTCGCCTTACAAGAAACACACTCAGCTTTTGAGGAAAGAGCACTCTTCTACTCTACTGTGTTTCCTATTGGGCCAGAACAGTGAGCTTTCTGAGTACAAAAGAACTGTGCTTCCTACACACACGAGCCATATCTAGTTCAACTCTGCTTAGGAAACTGACAAGAACAGTAGCTCCTCTTCAGACCAATACACTGTACTTGCTGGAAACAGACACGAGTGCTATTTGTACTGTGAATGGCAATCGGAGCACAATACTGACTCTTCTTACCAGAAAAAAACTCTTGCTCGTAAGACCAGAAACTGCATGTGATTCAACTCCATTTAGGATTGGGAAAGAAACGCTAGCTCGCCTTACAAGAAACACACTCAGGTTTTGAGAATAGTGCACACATCTACTCTACTGTGTTTCCTATGGGGTCCAAACAGTGAGCTTGCTCAGATCAAAAAACTGTCCTTCCTACACACACAGGTCATATCTAGTTCAACTCTGCTTAGCAAACTGACAGGTACAGTAGCTCCTCTTCAGTCCAATGCACTGTACTTGCTGGGAACAGACGCCAGTGCTATTTGCACTGTGTATGGCAATGGGAGCGCAATAGTGACTTTTTTTTTTTACCAGAAAACAACTCTTGCTCGTAGGACCAGAAACTGCATGTGATTCAACTCCATTTAGCACTCGGAAACAAACGCTAGCTCGCCTTACAAGAAACACACTCTGCTTTTGAGTAAAGAGCACACTTCTACTCTACTGTGTTTCCTATAGGGTCAGAACAGTGAGCTTTCTGGGTACAAAAGAACTGTGCTTCCTACACACATGGGCCATATCTAGTTCAACTCTGCTTAGGAACCTGACAAGAACAGTAGATCCTCTTCAGTCCAATACACTGTACATGCTGGGAAGAGAAACCAGTACTATTTGCCCTGTGTATGACAAAGGAGCACAATAGTGACTCTTCTTACAAAAAAAACCTCTTGGTCATAGGACCAGAAACTGCATGTGATTCAACTCAATTTAGGACTGGGAAACAAACGCTGGCTCGCCTTACAAGAAACACACTCTGCTTTTGAGAAAAGAGCACTCTTCTACTCTACTGTGTTTCCTATAGGGCCAGAAGAGTGAACTTGCTCAGAAGAAAAGAACTGTGCTTCCTACACACACGGGCCATATCTAGTTCAACTCTGCTTAGGAAACTGACGAGAACAGTAGCTCCTCTTCATTCCAATACACTGTACTTGCTGGGAACAGACGCGAGTGCTATTTGCACTGTGAATGGCAATGGGAGCACAATAGTGACTCTTCTTACCAGAAAACAACTCTTGCTCTTAGGACCAGAAACTGCATGTGATTCAACTCCATTTACGACTGGGAAACAAACACTAGCTCGCCTTACTAGAAGCACACTCTGCTTTTGAGGAAAGAGCACTCTTCTACTCTACTGTGTTTCCTATAGGGCAAGAACAGTGAGCTTGCTGAGAACAAAAGAACGGTGCTTCCTACACACACGGGCCAATCTAGTTCAACTCTACTCAGGAACCTGACAAGAACAGTAGATCCTCTACAGTCCATTACACTGTACATGCTGGGAACAGAAGCCAGTGCTATTTACTCTGTGTATGACAATGGGAGCATAATAGTGACTCTTCTTACCAGAAAACAACTCTTGCTCCTAGGACCAGAAACTTCATGTGATTCAGCTCCATTTTGGACTGGGAAACAAACGCTAGCTCGCCTGACATGAAACACACTCTGTTTTTTAGAAAGGAGCACTCTTTTACTCTACAGTGTTTCCTATAGGGCCAGAACAGTGAGCTTTTTCAGAACAAAGAACTGTGCTTCCTACACACACGGGCGATATCTAGTTCAACTCTGCTTTGGAAACTGACGAGAACAGTAGCTCCTCTTCAGTCCAATAAACTGTACTTGCTTCGAACAGACGCGAGTGCTATTTGCACTGTGTAGGGAAATGGAGCGGAATAGTGACTTTCCTTACCAAAAAACAACTCTTGCTCGTAGGACCAAAAACTGCATGTGATTCAACTCCATTTAGGACTGGGAAACAAACACTAGCTCGCCTTACGAGAAACACAGTCTTCTTTTTGAGTAAAGAGCACTGTTGTACTCTACTGTGTTTTCTATGGGGTCCGAACAGTGAGCTTGCTGAGAACAAAAGAACTGTGCTTCCTACACACTCATGCCATATCTAATTCAACTCTGCTTAGGAAAATGACATGAACAGTAGCTCCTCTTCAGTCAAATACACTGTACTTGCTGGGAACAGATGCGAGTGCTATTTGCACTGTGTATAGCAATGGGAGCGCAATAGTGACTTTCCTTACCAGAAAACAACTCTTGCTCTTAGGACCAGAAACTGCATGTGATTCAACTCCATTTAGGACTGGGAAACAAACACTAGCTCGCCTTACTAGAAACACACTCTGCTTTTGAGGAAAGAGCACTCTTCTACTCTTCTGTGTTTCCTGTAGGGCCAGAACAGTGAGCTTGCTGAGAACAAAAGAACTGTGCTTCCTACACACACGGGCCATATCTAGTTCAACTCTGCTTAGGAAACTGACAAAAACAGTAGCTCCTCTTCAGTCCAATACACTGAACTTGTTGCGAACAGACGCGAGTGCTATTTGCACTGTGTATGGCAAAGGGAGCGCAATAGTGACTCTTCTTACCAGAAAACAACTCTTGCTCGTACGACCAGAAACTGCATGTGTATTTCAACTCCATTTAGGACTGGGAAACAAATGCTAGCTCGCCTTACAAGAAACACTCTTTGCTTTTGAGAAAAGAGCACTCTTCTACTCTACTGTGTTTCCTATGGTGTTCCAACAGTGAGCTTGCTCAAAACAAAAGAACTGTGCTTCCTACACATGGCCATATCTAGTTCAATTCTGCTCAGGAAACTGACAAGAATAGTAGATCCTCTTCAGTCCAATACACTGTACTTGTTGCGAACAGACGCGAGTGCTATTTGCACTGTGTATGGCAAAGGGAGCGCAATAGTGACTCCTCTTACCAGAAAACAACTCTTGCTCGTAGGACCAAAAACTGCATGTGTATTTCAACTCCATTTAGGACTGGGAAACAAATGCTAGCTCGCCTTACAAGAAACACACTCTGCTTTTGAGAAAAGAGCACTCTTCTACTCTACTGTGTTTCCAATGGGGTTCGAACAGTGAGCTTGGTCAGAACAAAAGAACTGTGCTTCCTACACAAGGCCATATCTAGTTCAACTCTGCTTAGGAAACTGACAAGAACAGTAGCTCCTCTTCAGACCAATACACTGTACTTGCGTTAAACAAATGCGAGTGCTATATGTACTGTGTATGGCAATGGGAGCGCAATACTGACTCTTGTTACCAGAAAACAACTCTTGCTCGTAGGACCAGAAACTGCATGTGTATTTCAACTCCATTTAGGACTGGGAAACAAATGCTAGCTCGCCTTACAAGAAACACAGTCTGCTTTTGAGAAAAGAGCACTCTTCTACTCTACTGTGTTTCCTATGGGGTTCGAACAGTGAGCTTGCTCAGAACAAAAGAACTGTGCTTCCTACACACACGGGCCATATCGAGTTCAACTCTGCTTAGGAAACTGACAAGAGCAGTAGCTCCTCTTCAGTCCAATACACTGTACTTGCTGGGAACAGACGCCAGTGCTATTTGCATTGTGTATGGCAATGGGAGCACAATAGTGACTCTTCTTACCACAAAACAATTCTTGCTCGTAGGACCAGAAACTGCATGTGATTCAACTACATTTAGGACTGGGAAACAAACGCTAGCTCGACTTAGAAGAAACATACTCTGCTTTTGAGAAAAGAGCCCTTTTCTACTCTACTGTGTTTCCTATAGTGCCAGACAGTGAGCTTGCTCAGAACAAAAGAATTGTGCTTCCTACACACATGGGCCATATCTAGTTCAATTCTCCGTAGGAAACTGACAAGAACAGTAGATCCTCTTCAGTCCAATACACTGTGCTTACTGGGAACAGACGCCAGTGCCATTTGCCCTGTGTATGACAATGGGAGCGCAATAGTGACTCTTCTTACCACAAAACAACTCTTGCCCGTAGGACCAGAAACTGCATGTGATTCAACTCCATTTAGGATTGGGAAACAAACGCTAGCTCGCCTTACAAGAAACACACTCTGCTTTTGAGAATAGGGCCCACATCTACTCTACTGTGTTTCCTATGGGGTCCAAACAGTGAGCTTGCTCAGAACAAAAGAACTGTGCTTCCTACACACACGGGTCATATTTAGTTCAACTCTGCTTAGGAAACTTACAAGAACAGTAGCTCCTCTTCATTCCAATACACTGTACTTGCTGGGAACAGACGCGAGTGCTATTTGCACTGTGTATGGCAATGGGTGCCCAATAGTGACTTTCCTTACCAGAAAACAACTCTTGCTCGTAGGACGTGAAACTGCATGTGATTCAACTCCATTTAGGACTGGGAAACAAACGCTAGCTCGCCTTACAAGAAACACTCCCTGCTTTTGAGGAAAGAGCACTCTTCTACTCTACTGTGTTTCCTATAGGGCCAGAACAGTGAGCTTGCTGAGTACAAAAGAACTGTGCTTCCTACACACATGGGCCATATCTAGCTCAACACTGCTAGGAACCTGACAAGAACAGTAGATCCTCTTCAGTCCAATACACTGTACATGCTGGGAACAGAAGCCAGTGCTATTTGCGCTGTGTATGACAATGGGAGCGCAATAGTGACTCTTCTAACCAGAAAACAACTCTTGCTTTTAGGACCAGAAACTGCATGTGATTCAACTCCATTTAGGACTGGGAAACAAACGCTAGCTCGCCTTACAAGAAACACACTCTTCTTCTTGAGTAAAGTACACTCTTCAATTCTACTGTGATTTCTATGGGGTCCGAACTGTGAGCTTGCTGAGAACAAAAGAATGGTGCTTCCTACACACTCGCGCCATATGTAATTCAACTCTCTTAGGAAAATGACAAGAACATTAGCACCTCTTCAGCCAAATACACTGTACTTGCTGGGAACAGATGCGAGGGCTATATGCACTGTGTATGGCAATGGGAGCGCAACAGTGACTTTCCTTACCAGAAAACAACTCTTTCGTGTAGGACCAAAAACTGCATGTGATTCAACTCCATTTAGATCTTGGAAACAAACACTAGCTCGCCTTACAAGAAACACACTCTGCTTTTGAGAAAACATCACTCTTCTACTCTACTGTGTTTCCTATAGTGCCAGAACAGTGAGCTTGCTCAGAACAAAAGAACTGTGCTTCCTACACACACGGGCCATATCTAGTTCAACTCTGCTTAGGAAACTGATGAGAACAGTAGCTCCTCTTCAGTCCAATACACTGTACTTGCTGGGAACAGATGCGAGTGCTATTTGCACTGTGTACTGCAATGGATGCAAAATAGTGACACTTGTTACCAGAAAACAACTCTTGCTCTTAGGACCTGAAACTGCATTTGATTCAACCCACTTAGGACTGGGAAACAAACGCTAGCTTGCCTTACCAGAAACACCATCTGCTTTTGAGAATAGGGCACACATCTACTCTACTGTGTTTTCTATGGGTTCCAAACAGTGAGCTTGCTCAGAACAAAAGAACTGTGCTTCCTACACACACGGGTCATATCTAGTTCAACTCTGCTTAGGAAACTGACAAGAACAGTAGCTCCTCTTCAGCCCAATACACTGTAATGGCTGGGATCAGACGCGAGTGCTATTTGCACTGTGTATGGCAATGGGAGGACAATAGTTACTTTCCTTACCAGAAAAAACTCTTGCTCATAGGACCAGAAACTGCATGTGATTCAACTCCATTTAGGACTGGGAAACAAACGCTAGCTCGCCTTACAAGAAACACACTCTGCTTTTGAGGAAAGAGCACTCTTCTACTCTACTGTGTTTCCTATAGGGCCAGGACAGTGAGCTTGCTGAGAAGAAAAAAAAACTGTGTTTCCTACCCGCACGGGCCATATCTAGTTCAACTCTGCTTAGAACCTGACAAGAACAGTAGTTCCTCTTCAGTCCAATACACTGTACATGCTGGGAACAGACGCCAGTGCTATTTGCCCTGTGTATGGCAAAGGGACTGCAATAGTGACTCTTCTAACCGGAAAACAACTCTTGCTCATAGGACCAAAAACTGCATGTATATTTCAACTCCATTTAGAACTGGGAAACAAATGCTAGCTCGCCTTACAAGAAACACACTCTGCTTTTCAGAAAAGAGCACTCTTCTACTCTACTGTGTTTCCTATAGGGCAAGAACAATGAACTTGCTCAGAACAAAAGAACTGTGCTTCCTACACACACGGTCCATATCTAGTTAAACTCTGCTTAGGAAACTGACAAGAACAGTAGCTCCTCTTCAGTCCACTACACTGTACTTGCTGGGAACAGACGCGAGTGCTATTTGCACTGTGTATGGCAAAGGGAGCGCAATAGTGACTCTTCTTACCAGAAAACAACTCTAGCTCATAGGACCAGAAACTGCATGTGTATTTCAACTCCATTTTGGACTGGGAAACAAATGCTAGCTCGCCTTACAAGAAACACACTCTGCTTTTGAAGAAAGAGCACAATTCTACTCTACTGTGTTTCCTATGGGGTTCGAAAAGTGAGCTTGCTCAGAACAAAAGAACTGTGCTTCCTACACACACGGGCCATATCTAGTTCAACTCTGCTTAGGAAACTGACAAGAACAGTAGCTCCTCTTCAGTCCAATACACTGTACTTGCTGGGAACAGACGCGAGTGCTATTTGTACTGTGTATGGCAATGGGAGCGCAATAGTGACTCTTTTTACCAGAAAACAACTCTTGCTCGTAGGACCTGAAACTGCATGTGATTCATCTCCATTTAGGACTGGGAAACAAACGCTAGCTTGCCTTACTAGAACCACACTCTGCTTTTGAGGAAAGAGCACTCTTCTACTCTACTGTGTTTCCTATAGGGTCAGAACAGTGAGCTTGCTGAGTACAAAAGAACTGTGCTTCATACACACAGGGGCCATATCTAGTTCAACTCTGCTTAGGAACCTGACAAGAACAGTAGATCCTCTTCAGTCCAATACACTGTACATGCTGGGAAGAGAAACCAGTGCTATTTGCCCTGTGTATGACAATGGGAGCACAATAGTGACTCTTCTTACCAGAAAAAACTCTTGCTTTTAGGACCAGAAACTGCATGTGATTCAACTCCATTTAGGACTGGGAAACAAACGCTAGCTCCCCTTACAAGAAACACACTCTGCTTTTGAGAAATAAGCACTCATACACTCTACTGTGTTTCCTATGGGATCTGAACAGTGAGCTTGTTCAGAACAAAAGAACTGTGCTTCCTACACACACGGGCCATATCTAGTTCAACTCTGCGTAGGAAACTGACAAGAACAGTAGCTCCTCTTCAGTCCAATACACTGTACTTGCTGGAAGCAGAAGCAAGTGCTATTTGCACTGTGTACGGCAATGGGAGCACAATAGTGACTCTTCTTACCAGAAAACAACTCTTGCTCGTAGGACCAGAAACTGCATGGGATTCAACTCCATTTATGACTGGGAAAAAAAACGCTAGCTCGCCTTAAAAGAAACACAGTCTGTTTTTGAAAAAGTGCAATCTTCTACTATACTGTGTTTCCTATAGGGCCAGAACAGTGAGCTTGCTCAGAACAAAAGAACTGTGCTTCCTACACACACGGGCCATATCTAGTTCAACTCGGCTTAGGAAACTGACGAGAACAGTAGCTCCTCTTCAGTCCAATACACTGTACTTGCTGGGAACAGACGCGAGTGCTATTTGCACTGTTTTCTGCAATGGATGCAAAATAGTGACTCTTCTTACCAGAAAACAACTCTTGCTCTTAGGACCTGAAACTGCATTTGATTCAACCCACTTAGGACTGGGAAACAAACGCTAGCTTGCCTTACAGAAACACGCTCTGCTTTTGAGAATAGTGCACACATCTACTCTACTGTGTTTTCTTTGGGGTCCAAACAGTGAGCTTGCTCAGAACAAAAGAACTGTGCTTCCTACACACACGGGTCATATCTAGTTCAACTCTGCTTAGGAAACTGACAAGAACAGTAGTTCCTCTTCAGCCCAATACACTGTAATTGCTGGGAACAGACGCGAGTGCTATTTGCACTGTGTATGGCAATGGGAGCACAATAGTTACTTTCCTTACCAGAAAAAACTCTTGCTCATAGGACCAGAAACTGCATGTGATTCAAATCCTTTTAGGACTGGGAAACAAACGCTAGCTCGCCTTACCAGAAACACACTCTGCTTTTGAGGAAAGAGCACTCTTCTACTCTACTGTGTTTCCTATAGGGCCAGAACAGTGAGCTTGCTGAGAACAAAAAAACTGTGTTTCCTACCCTTCACGGGCCATATCTAATTCAACTCTGCTTAGGAAACTGACAAGCACAGTAGCTCCTCTTCAGTTCAATACACTGTACTTGATTGGAACAGACACAAGTGTTATTTGTACTGTATATGGCAATGGGAGCACAATAGTGACTCTTCTTACCAAAATATAACTCTACTCGTAGGACCAGAAACTGCATGTGATTCAAATTCATTTAGGACTGGGAAACAAAAGCTAGCTCACCTTACAAGAAACACACTCTGCTTTTGAGAAAAGAGCACTCTTCTTCTCTACTATGTGTCCTAAGGGTTCCGAACAGTGAGCTTGCTCAGAACAAAAGAACTGTGCTTCCTACACACACGGGCCATATCTAGTTCAACTCTGCTTAGGAAACTGACAAGAACAGTAGCTCCTCATCAGTCCAATACACTGTACTTGCTGGGAAGAGATGCGAGTGCTATTTGTACTGTGTTTGGCAATGGGAGCGCAATAGTGTCTTTCCTTACCAGAAAACAACTCTTGCTCGTAGGACCAGAAACTGCATGTGTATTTCAACTCCATTTAGGACTGGGAAACAAACGCTATATCGCCTTACAAGAAACACACTCTGCTTTTGAGAAAAATGCACTCTTCTTTTTTTTTTTTTTTGGTTTTTCGAGACAGGGTTTCTCTGTGTAGCTTTGCGCCTTTCCTGGAACTCACTTGGTAGCCCAGGCTGGCCTCGAACTCACAGAGATCCGCCTGGCTCTGCCTCCCGAGTGCTGGGATTAAAGGCGTGCGCCACCACCGCCCGGCAAAATGCACTCTTCTACTCTACTGTGTTTCCTATGGGGTCCGAACAGTGAGCTTGCTCAGAACAAAAGAACTGTGCTTCCTACATACACGGGCCATATCTAGTTCAATTCTGCTTAGGAAACTGACAAGAACAGTAGAACCTCTTCAGTCCAATACACTGTACATGCTGGGTACAGACGCCAGTGCTATTTGCACTGTGTATGGCAATGGGAGCGCAATAGTGACTCTTCTTACCAGAAAACAACTCTTGCTCGTATGGACCAGAAACTGCATGTGATTCAACTCCATTTAGGACTGGGAAACAAACGCTAGCTCGCCTTACAAGAAACACACTCGCTTTGGAGAAAAGAGCACTCTTCTACTCTACTGTGTTTCCTATATGGCCAGAACAGTGAGCTTGCTGAATACAAAAGAACTGTGCTTCCTACACACATGGGCCATATCTAGTTCAAATCTGCTTAGGAACCTGACAAGAACAGTAGATCCTCTTCAGTCCAATACACTGTACATGCTTCGTACAGACGCCAGTGCTATTTGTACTGTGTATGGCAATGGGAGCGCAATAGTGACTCTTCTTACCAGAAAACAACTCTTGCTTGTAGGACCAGAAACTGCATGTGATTCAACTCCATTTAGGATTGGGAAACAAACGCTAGCTCGCCTTACAAGAAACACACTCTGCTTTTGAGAAATGAGCACACTTCAACTCTAATGTGTTTCCTATGGGGTCCAACAGTGAGCTTGCTCAGAACAAAAGAACTGTGCTTCCTACACACACGGGCCATACCTAGTTCAATTTTGCTTAGGAAACTGACAAGAACAGTAGCTCCTCTTCAGTCCAATACACTGTACTTGCTGGGAACAGACGCGAGTGCTATTTGCACTGTGTATGGCAATGGGAGCGCAATAGTGACTCTTCTTACCAGAAAACAACTCTTGCTCGTAGGACCAGAAACTGTATGTGATTCAACTCCATTTAGGACTGGGAAACAAACGCTAGCTCGCCTTACAAGAAACAAACTCTGCTTTTGAGGAAAGAGCACTCTTCTACTCTACTGTGATTCCTATATGGCCAGAACAGTGAGCTTGCTGAGTACAAAAGAACTGTGCTTCCTACACACAGGGGCCATATCTAGTTCAACTCTGCTTAGGAAACTGAAAAGAACAGTAGATCCTCTTCAGTCCAATACACTGTACATACTGGGTACAGACGCCAGTGCTATTTGCACTGTGTATGGCAATGGGACCGCAATAGTGACTCTTCTTACCAGAAGACAACCCTTGCTCGTAGGAATAGAAACTGCATGTGATTCAACTCCATTTAGGACTGGGAAACAAACACTAGCTCGCCTTACAAGAAACACACTCTGCTTTTGAGAAAAAAGCACTATTCTACTCTACTGTGTTTCCTATGGGGTCTAAACAGTGAGCTAGCTCAGAACAAAAGAACAGTGCTTCCTACACACACGGGCCATATCTAGTTCAATTCTGCTTAGGAAACTGACAAGAACAGTAGCTCCTCTTCAGTCCAATACACTGTACTTGCTGGGAACAGACGCGAGGGCTATTTGCACTGTGTATGCCAAAGGGAGCGCAATAGTGACTCTTCTTACGAGAAAACAACTCTTGCTCGAGGCCCAGAAACTGCAAGTGTATTTCAACTCCATTTAGGACTGGGAAACAAACGCTATCTCGCCTTACAAGAAACACACTCTGCTTTTGAGATAAATGCACTCTTCTACTCTACTGTTTTTCCTATGGGGTTTGAAATGTGAGCTTGCTCAGAACAAAAGAACTGTGCTTCCTACACTCACGGGCCATATCTAGTTCAATTCTGCTTAGGAAACTGACAAGAACAGTAGAACGTCTTCAGTCCAATACACTGTACATGCTGGGTACAGACGCCAGTGCTATTTGCACTGTGTATGGCAATGGGAGCGCAATAGTGACTCTTCTTACCAGAAAACAACTCTTGCTCGTAGGACCAGAAATTGCATGTGATTCAACTCCATTTAGGACTGGGAAACAAACGCTAGGTCGCCTTACAAGAAACACACTCTGCTTTTGAGGAAAGAGCACTCTTCTACTCTACTGTGTTTCCTATAGGGCCAGAACAGTGAGCTTGCTGAGTACAAAAGAACTGTGCTTCCTACACACTTGGGCCATATCTAGTTCAACTCTGCTTAGGAACCTGACAAGAACAGTAGATCCTCTTCAGTCCAATACACAGTACATCCATGAGTATGACAATGGGAGCGCAATAGTGACTCTTATTACCAGAAAAAACTCTTGCTCGTAGGACCAGAAACTGCATGGGAATCAACTCGATTTCTTACTGGGAAACAAAAGCTAGCTCGCCTTACAAGAAACACACTCTGCTTTTGAGAAAAGAGCACTCTTCTACTCTACTGTACTTGCTGTTTGCACTGTTTTCTGCAATGGATGCAAAATAGTGACTCTTCTTACCAGAAAACAACTCTTGCTCTTAGGACCTGAAACTGCATTTGATTCAACCCACTTAGGACTGGGAAACAAATGCTAGCTTGCCTTACAGAAACACGCTCTGCTTTTGAGAATAGTGCACACATCTACTCTACTGTGTTTTCTTTGGGGTCCAAACAGTGAGCTTGCTCAGAACAAAAGAACTGTGCTTCCTACACACACGGGTCATATCTAGTTCAACTCTGCTTAGGAAACTGACAAGAACAGTAGTTCCTCTTCAGCCCAATACACTGTAATTGCTGGGAACAGACGCGAGTGCTATTTGCACTGTGTATGGCAAAGGGAGCACAATAGTTACTTTCCTTACCAGAAAAAACTCTTGCTCATAGGACCAGAAACTGCATGTGATTCAAATCCTTTTAGGACTGGGAAACAAACGCTAGCTCGCCTTACCAGAAACACACTCTGCTTTGGAGGAAAGAGCACTCTTCTACTCTACTGTGTTTCCTATGGGGCCAGAACAGTGAGCTTGCTGAGAACAAAAAAACTGTGTTTCCTACCCTTCACGGGCCATATCTAATTCAACTCTGCTTAGGAAACTGACAAGCACAGTAGCTCCTCTTCAGTTCAATACACTGTACTTGATTGGAACAGACACAAGTGTTATTTGTGCTGTAAATGGCAATGGGAGCACAATAGTGACTCTTCTTACCAAAATATAACTCTACTCGTAGGACCAGAAACTGCATGTGATTCAAATTCATTTAGGACTGGGAAACGAAAGCTAGCTCACCTTACAAGAAACACACTCTGCTTTTGAGAAAAGAGCACTCTTCTTCTCTACTATGTGTCCTATGGGTTCCGAACAGTGAGCTTGCTCAGAACAAAAGAACTGTGCTTCCTACACACACGGGCCATATCTAGTTCAACTCTGCTTAGGAAACTGACAAGAACAGTAGCTCCTCATCATTCCAATACACTGTACTTGCTGGGAAGAGATGCAAGGGCTATTTGTACTGTGTTTGGCAATGGGAGCGCAATAGTGTCTTTCCTTACCAGAAAAAAACTCTTGCTCGTAGGACCAGAAACTGCATGTGTATTTCAACTCCATTTAGGACTGGGAAACTAACGCTATATCGCCTTACAAGAAACACACTCTGCTTTTGAGAAAAATGCACTCTTCTACTCTACTGTGTTTCCTATGGGGTCCGAACAGTGAGCTTGCTCAGAACAAAAGAACTGTGCTTCCTACATACACGGGCCATATCTAGTTCAATTCTGCTTAGGAAACTGACAAGAACAGTAGAACCTCTTCAGTCCAATACACTGTACATGCTGGGTACAGACGCCAGTGCTATTTGCACTGTGTATGGCAATGGGAGCGCAATAGTGACTCTTCTTACCAGAAAACAACTCTTGCTCGTAGGACCAGAAAATGCATGTGATTCAACTCCATTTAGGACTAGGAAACAAACGCTAGCTCGCCTTACAAGAAAAACACTCTGCTTTTGAGAAAAGAGCACTCTTCTACTCTACTGTGTTTCCTATATGGCCAGAACAGTGAGCTTGCTGAGTACAAAAGAACTGTGCTTCCTACACACATGGGCCATATCTAGTTCAAATCTGCTTAGGAACCTGACAAGAACAGTAGAACCTCTTCAGTCCAATACACTGTACATGCTGGGAACAGACGCCAGTGCTATTTGCCCTGTGTATGGCAAAGGGAGCGCAATAGTGACTCTTCTAACCAGAAAACAACTCTTTCTTGTAGGACCAGAAACTGCATGTGATTCAAGTCCATTTAGGACTGGGAAACAAACGCTAGCTCGACTTACAAGAAACACACTCTGCTATTGAGAAAAGAGTACTCTTCTACTCTACTGTGTTTCCTATAGTGCCAGAACAGTGAGCTTGCTCAGAAAAAAAGAACTGTGCTTCCTACACACACGTCACATATCTAGTTCAACTCTGCATCGGAAACTGACAAGAACAGTAGATCCTCTTCAGTCCAATACACTGTACATGCTGGTAACAGACGCCAGTGCTATTTGCCCTGTGTGTGACAATGGGAGCACAATAGTGACTCTTCTTACCAGAAAACAACTCTTGCTCGTAGGACCAGAAACTGCATGGGATTCAACTCCATTTAGGTCTGGGAAGCAAACGCTAGCTCGCCTTACAAGAAACACACTCTGCTTTTGAGAAAAGAGCACTCTTCTACTCTACTGTGTTTCCTAAGGGGTCAGAACAGTGAGCTAGCTCAGAACAAAAGAACTGTGCTTCCTATACACACGGGCCACATCTAGTTCAACTCTGCTTAGGAAACTGACAAGAACAGTAGCTCCTCTTCATTTCAATACACTGTACTTGATTGGAACAGACACAAGTGTTATTTGTACTCTATATGTCAATGGGAGCACAATAGTGACTCTTCTTACCAAAATATAACTCTACTCATGGACCATAAACTGCATGTGATTCAAATTCATTTAGGACTGGGAAACAAAAGCTAGCTCACCTTACAAGAAACACACTCTGCTTTTGAGAAAAGAGCACTCTTCTTCTCTACTATGTGTCCTATGGGTTCCGAACAGTGAGCTTGCTCAGAACAAAAGAACTGTGCTTCCTACACACATGGGCCATATCTAGTTCAACTCTGCTTAGGAACCTGACAAGAACAGTAGATCCTCTTCAGTCCAATACACTGTACATGCTGGGTACAGACGCCAGTGCTATTTGTACTGTGTATGGCAATCGGAGCGCAATAGTGACTCTTCTTACCAGAAAACAACTCTTGCTTGTAGGACCAGAAACTGCATGTGATTCAACTCCATTTAGGATTGGGAAACAAACGCTAGCTCGCCTTACAAGTAACACACTCTGCTTTTGAGGAAAGAGCACTCTTCTACTCTAATGTGATTCCTATATGGCCAGAACAGTGAGCTTGCTGAGTACAAAAGAACTGTGCTTCCTACACACACGGGCCATATCTAGTTCAATTCTGCTTAGGAAACTGAAAAGAACAGTAGATCCTCTTCAGTCCAATACGCTGTACATGCTGAGTACAGACGCCAGTGCTATTTGCACTGTGTATGGCAATGGGAGCGCAATAGTGACTCTTCTTACCAGAAGACAACCCTTGCTCGTAGGACCAGAAACTGCATGTGATTCAACTCCATTTAGGACTGGGAAACAAACGCTAGCTCGCCTTACAAGAAACACACTCTGCTTTTGAGGAAAGAGCACTCTTCTACTCTACTGTGTTTCCTATGGGGTCTAAACAGTGAGCTTGCTCAGAACAAAAGAACTGTGCTTCCTACACACACGGGCCATATCTAGTTCAATTCTGCTTAGGAAACTGACAAGAACAGTAGCTCCTCTTCAGTCCAATACACTGTACTTGCTGGGAACAGACGCAAGGGCTATTTGCACTGTGTATGGCAAAGGGAGCGCAATAGTGAATCTTCTTACCAGAAAACAACTGTTGCTCGTAGGAACGGAAACTGCATGTGATTCAACTCCATTTAGGACTGGGAAACAAACGCTAGCTCGCCTTACAAGAAACACACTCTGCTTTTGAGAAAAATGCACTCTTCTACTCTACTGTGTTTCCTATGGGGTTCGAAATGTGAGCTTGCTCTGAACAAAGACCTGTGCTTCCTACACACATGGGCCATATCTAGTTCAACTCTGCTTCGGAAACTGACAAGAACAGTAGCTCCTCTTCAGTCCAATACACTGTACTTGCTGGGAACAGACGCGAGGGCTATTTGCACTGTGCATGGCAAAGGGAGCGCAATAGTGACTCTTCTTACCAGAAAACAACTCTTGCTCGTAGGACCAGAAACTGCATGTGTATTTCAACTCCATTTAGGACGGGGAAACAAATGGTAGCTCGCCTTACAAGAAACACACTCTGCTTTTGAGAAAAGAGCACTCTTCTCCAAATGTGTTTCCTACGGGGTTCGAACAGTGAGCTTGCTCAGAACAAAAGAACTGTGCTTCCTACACACACGGGCCATATCTAGTTCAATTCTGCTTAGGCAACTGACAAGAACAGTAGTTCCTCTTCAGTCCAATACACTGTACTTGCTGAGAACAGACGCGAGTGCTATTTTCACTGTGTATGGCAATGGGAGCGCAATAGTGACTTTCCTTACCAGAAAACAACTCTTGCTCATAGGAACGGAAACTGCATGTGATTCAACTCCATTTAGGACTGGGAAACAAACGCTAGGTCGCCTTACAAGAAACACACTCTGCTTTTGAGGAAAGAGCACTCTTCTACTCTACTGTGTTTCCTATAGGGCCAGAACAGTGAGCTTGCTGAGTACAAAAGAACTGTGCTTCCTACACACTTGGGCCATATCTAGTTCAACTCTGCTTAGGAACCTGACAAGAACAGTAGATCCTCTTCAGTCCAATACACAGTACATCCATGAGTATGACAATGGGAGCGCAATAGTGACTCTTATTACCAGAAAAAACTCTTGCTCGTAGGACCAGAAACTGCATGTGATTCACTCCATTTAGGACTGGGAAACAAACGCTAGCTCGACTTACAAGAAACACACTCTGCTTTTGAGAAAAGAGCACTCTTCTACTCTACTGTGTTTCCTATAGGGCCAGAACAGTGAGCTTGCTCAGAACAAAAGAACTGTGCTTCCTACACACACGGGCCATATCTAGTTCAATTCAGCTTAGGAAACTGACAAGAACAGTAGATCCTCTTCAGTCCAATACACTGTACATGCTGGGTACAGACGCCAGTGCTATTTGCACTGTGTATGGCAATGGGGGCGCAATAGTGACTCTTCTTACCAGAAAACAACTCTTGCTCGTAGGAACGGAAACTGCAAGTGATTCAACTCCATTTAGGACTGGGAAACAAACGCTAGCTTGCCTTACAAGAAACACACTCTGCTTTTGAGAAAAGAGCACTCTTCTACTCTACTGTGTTTCCTATGGGGTCCAAACAGTGAGCTTGCTCAGAACAAAAGAACTGTGCTTCCTACACACACGGGCCATATCTAGTTCAACTCTGCTTAGGAAACTGACAAGAACAGTAGCTCCTCTTCAGTCCAATACACTGTACTTGCTGGGAACAGACGCGAGGGCTATTTGCACTGTGTATGGCAATGGGAGCCCAATAGTGACTTTCCTTACCAGAAAAAAACTCTTGCTCGTAGGAACAGAAACTGCATGTGATTCAACTCCATTTAGGACTGCGAAACAATCGCTAGCTCACCTTACAAAAAACACACTCTGCTTTTGAGGAAAGAGCACTCTTCTACTCTACTGTGTTTGATATAAAGCCAGTACAGTGAGCTTGCTGAGTACAAAAGAACTATTCTTCCTACACACATGGGCCATATCTAGTTGAACTCTCCTTAGAAAACTGACAAGAACAGTAGCTCCTCTTCAGTCCAATACACTGTACTTGCTGGGAACAGACGCGAGGGCTAGTTGCACTGTGTATGGCAAAGGGAGCGCAATAGTGACTCTTCTTACCAGAAAACAACTCTTGCTCGTAGGACCAGAAACTGCATGTGTATTTCAACTCCATTTAGGACTGGGAAACAAACGCTAACTCTCCTTACAAGAAACACACTCTGCTTTTGAGAAAAATGCACTCTTCTACTCTACTGTGTTTCTATGGGGTCCGAAAAGTGAGCTTGCTCAGAACAAAAGAACTGTGCTTCCTACACACACGGGCCATATCTAGTTCAACTCTGCTTAGGAAACTGACAAGAACAGTAGCTCCTCTTCAGTCCAATACACTGTACATGCTGGGTACAGACGCCAGTGCTATTTGTACTGTGTATGGCAATGGGAGCACAATAGTGACTCTTCTTACCAGAAAACAACTCTTGCTCGTAGGACCAGAAACTGCATGTGATTCAACTCCATTTAGGATTGGGAAACAAACGCTAGCTCGCCTTACAAGAAACACACTCTGCTTTTGAGAAAAGAGCACTCTTCTACTCTACTGTGTTTCCTATGGGGTCCAACAGTGAGCTTGCTCAGAACAAAAGAATTGTGCTTCCTACACACACGGGCCATACCTAGTTCAATTTTTCTTAGGAAACTGACAAGAACAGTAGCTCCTCTTCAGTCCAATACACTGTACTTGCTGGGAACAGACGCGAGTGCTATTTGCACTGTGTATGACAATGGAGGCGTAATAGTGACTCTTCTTACCAGAAAACAACTCTTGCTCGTAGGACCAGAAATTGCATGTGATTCAACTCCATTTAGTACTGGGAAACAAACGCTAGCTCACCTTAAAAGAAACACGCTCTGCTTTTGAGAATAATGCACACATCTACTCTACTGTGTTTTCTATGGGGTCCAAACAGTGAGATTGCTCAGAACCAAAGAACTGTGCTTCCTACATACACGGGCCATACCTAGTTCAATTCTGCTTAGGAAACTGACAAGAAGAGTAGCTCCTCTTCAGTCCAATACACTGTACTTGCTGGGAACAGACGCGAGTGCTATTTGCACTGTGTATGGCAATGGGAGCGCAATAGTGAGTCTTCTTACCAGAAAACAACTCTTGCTCATAGGACCAGAAACTGCATGTGATTCAACTCCATTTAGGACTGGGAAACAAACGCTACCTCGCCTTACAAGAAACACACTCTGCTTTTGAGGAAAGAGCACTCTTCTACTCTACTGTGATTCCTATATGGCCAGAACAGTGAGCTTGCTGAGTACAAAAGAACTGTGCTTCCTACACACAGGGGCCATATCTAGTTCAACTCTGCTTAGGAAACTGAAAAGAACAGTAGATCCTCTTCAGTCCAATACGCTGTACATGCTGGGTATAGACGTCAGTGCTATTTGCACTGTATATGGCAATGGGACCGCAATAGTGACTCTTCTTACCAGAAGACAACCCTTGCTCGTAGGAATAGAAACTGCATGTGATTCAACTCCATTTTGGACTGGGAAACAAATGCTAGCTCGCCTTACAAGAAACACACTCTGCTTTTGAGATAAATGCACTCTTCTACTCTACTGTTTTTCCTATGGGGTTTGAAATGTGAGCTTGCTCAGAACAAAAGAACTGTGCTTCCTACACTCACGGGCCATATCTAGTTCAATTCTGCTTAGGAAACTGACAAGAACAGTAGAACCTCTTCAGTCCAATACACTGTACATGCTGGGTACAGATGCCAGTGCTATTTGCACTGTGTATGGCAATGGGAGCGCAACAGTGACTCTTCTTACCAGAAAACAACTCTTGCTCGTAGGACCAGAAATTGCATGTGATTCAACTCCATTTAGGACTGGGAAACAAACGCTAGCTCACCTTAAAAGAAACACGCTCTGCTTTTGAGAATAGGGCACACATCTACTTTACTGTGTTTTTTATGGGGTCCAAACAGTGAGCTTGCTCAGAACAAAAGAACTTTGCTTCCTACACACACGGGTCATATCTAGTTCAACTCTGCTTAGGAAACTGACGAGAACAGTAGCTCCTCTTCAGTCCAATACACTGTACTTGCTGGGAACAGACGCGAGTGCTATTTGCACTGTGTATGGCAATGGGAGCGCAATAGTGACTCTTCTTACCAGAAAACAACTCTTGCTCGTAGGACCAGAAACTGCATGGGATTCAACTCGATTTCTTACTGGGAAACAAACGCTAGCTCGCCTTACAAGAAACACACTCTGCTTTTGAGAAAAGTTCAATCTTCTACTATACTGTGTTTCCTATAGGGCCAGAACAGTGAGCTTGCTCAGAACAAAAGAACTGTGCTTCCTACACACATGGGCCATATCTAGTTCAACTCTGCTTAGGAAACTGACGAGAACAGTAGCTCCTCTTCAGTCCAATACACTGTACTTGCTGGGAACAGACGCGAGTGCTATTTGCACTGTTTTCTGCAATGGATGCAAAATAGTGACTCTTCTTACCAGAAAACAACTCTTGCTCTTAGGACCTGAAACTGCATTTGATTCAACCCACTTAGGACTGGGAAACAAACGCTAGCTTGCATTACAAGAAACACGCTCTGCTTTTGAGAATAGGGCACACATCTACTCTACTGTGTTTTCTATGGGGTCCAAACAGTGAGCTTGCTCAGAACAAAAGAACTGTGCTTCCTACACACACGGGTCATATCTAGTTAAACTCTGCTTAGGAAACTGACAAGAACAGTAGTTCCTCTTCAGCCCAATACACTGTAATTGCTGGGAACAGACGCGAGTGCTATTTGCACTGTGTATGGCAATGAGAGCACAATAGTTACTTTCCTTACCAGAAAAAACTCTTGCTCATAGGACCAGAAACTGCATGTGATTCAACTCCATTTAGGACTGGGAAACAAACGCTAGCTCGCCTTACAAGAAACACACTCTGCTTTTGAGGAAAGAGCACTCTTCTACACTACTGTGTTTCCTATAGGGCCAGAACAGTGAGCTTGCTGGGAACAAAAAAAACTGTGTTTCCTACCCTTCACGGGCCATATCTAGTTCAACTCTTCTTAGGAACCTCACAAGAACAGTAGATCCTCTTCAGTCCAATACACTGTACATGCTGGGAACAGACGCCAGTGCTATTTGCCCTGTGTATGGCAAAGGGAGCGCAATAGTGACTCTTCTAACCAGAAAACAACTCTTGCTTGTAGGACCAGAAACTGCATGTGATTCAAGTCCATTTAGGACTGGGAAGAAAAGGCTAGCTCGACTTACAAGAAACACACTCTGCTTTTGAGAAAAGAGTACTCTTCTACTCTACTGTGTTTCCTATGGGGTCAGAACAGTGAGCTTGCTCAGAACAAAAGAACTGTGCTTCCTATACACACGGGCCACATCTAGTTCAACTCTGCTTAGGAAACTGACAAGAACAGTAGCTCCTCTTCAGTTCAATGCACTGTACTTGATTGGAACAGACACAAGTGTTATTTGTACTGTATATGTCAATGGGAGCACAATAGTGACTCTTCTTACCAAAATATAACTCTATTCGTAGGACCAGAAACTGCATGTGATTCAAATTCATTTAGGACTGGGAAACAAAAGCTAACTCACCTTACAAGAAACACACTCTGCTTTTGAGGAAAGAGCACTCTTCTACTCTACTGTGTTTCCTATGGGGTCTAAACAGTGAGCTTGCTCAGAACAAAAGAACTGTGCTTCCTACACACACGGGCCATATCTAGTTCAACTCTGCTTAGGAACCTGACAAGAACAGTAGCTCCTCTTCAGTCCAATACACTGTACTTGCTGGGAACAGACGCAAGGGCTATTTGCACTGTGTATGGCAAAGGGAGCGCAATAGAGACTCTTCTTACCAGAAAACAACTGTTGCTCGTAGGAACGGAAACTGCATGTGATTCAACTCCATTTAGGACTGGGAAACAAACGCTAGCTCGCCTTACAAGAAACACACTCTGCTTTTGAGAAAAATGCACTCTTCTACTCTACTGTGTTTCCTATGGGTTTCGAAATGTGAGCTTGCTCTGAACAAAAGACCTGTGCTTCCTACACACATGGGCCATATCTAGTTCAACTCTGCTTCGGTAACTGACAAGAACAGTAGCTCCTCTTCAATCCAATACACTGTACTTGCTGGGAACAGACGCGAGGGCTATTTGCACTGTGTATGGCAAAGGGAGCGCAATAGTGACTCTTCTTACCAGAA
Source organism: Peromyscus eremicus (assembly GCF_949786415.1). Lineage (NCBI taxonomy): Eukaryota > Metazoa > Chordata > Mammalia > Rodentia > Cricetidae > Peromyscus > Peromyscus eremicus. The sequence goes on along the minus strand of NW_026736257.1, from coordinate 17,482 downwards.
AACAACTCTTGCTCGTAGGACCAGAAACTGCATGTGTATTTCAACTCCATTTAGGACGGGGAAACAAACGGTAGCTCGCCTTACAAGAAACACACTCTGCTTTTGAGAAAAGAGCACTCTTCTCCAAATGTGTTTCCTATGGGGTTCAAACAGTGAGCTTGCTCAGAACAAAAGAACTGTGCTTCCTGCACACGGGCCATATCTAGTTCAATTCTGCTTAGGCAACTGACAAGAACAGTAGTTCCTCTTCAGTCCAATACACTGTACTTGCTGAGAACAGACACGAGTGCTATTTTCACTGTGTATGGCAATGGGAGCGCAATAGTGACTTTCCTTACCAGAAAACAACTCTTGCTCATAGGAACGGAAACTGCATGTGATTCAACTCCATTTAGGACTGGGAAACAAACGCTAGGTCGCCTTACAAGAAACACACTCTGCTTTTGAGGAAAGAGCACTCTTCTACTCTACTGTGTTTCCTATAGGGCCAGAACAGTGAGCTTGCTGAGTACAAAAGAACTGTGCTTCCTACACACTTGGGCCATATCTAGTTCAACTCTGCTTAGGAACCTGACAAGAACAGTAGCTCCTCTTCAGTCCAATACACAGTACATCCATGAGTATGACAATGGGAGCGCAATAGTGACTCTTATTACCAGAAAAAACTCTTGCTCGTAGGACCAGAAACTGCATGTGATTCACTCCATTTAGGACTGGGAAACAAATGCTAGCTCGCCTTAAAAGAAACACACTCTGCTTTTGATAAAAGAGCACTCTTCTACTCTACTGTGTTTCCTATGGTGTTCGAACAATGAGCTTGCTCAGAAGAAAAGAACTCTGCTTCCTAAACACACGAGCCATATCTAGTTCAAGTCTGCTTAGGAAACTGACAAGAACAGAAGATCCTCTTCAGTCCAATACACTGTACATGCTGGGTACAGACGCCAGTGCTATTTGCACTGTGTATGGCAATGGGAGCGCAATAGTGACTCTTCTTACCAGAAAACAACTCTTGCTCCTATGACCAGAAACTGCATGTGATTCAACTCCATTTAGGACTGGGAAACAGACGCTAGCTCGCCTTACAAGAAACACACTCTGCTTTTGAGAAAAGAGCACTCTTCTACTCTACTGTGTTTCCTTTGGGGTCCAAACAGTGAGCTTGCTCAGAACAAATGAACTGTGCTTCCTACACACACGTGCCATATCTAGTTCAATTCTGCTTAGGAAACTGACAAGAACAGTAGTTCCTCTTCAGTCCAATACACTGTACTTGCTGGGAACAGACACGAGTGCTATTTGCACTGTGTATGGCAATGGGAGCGCAATAGTGACTTTCCTTACCAGAAAACAACTCTTGCTCGTAGGAACGGAAACTGCATGTGATTCACCTCCATTTAGGACTGCGAAACAAAAGCTAGCTCGCCTTACAAGAAACACACTCTGCTTTTGAGAAAAATGCACTCTTCTACTCTACTGTTTTTCCTATGGGGTTTGAAATGTGAGCTTGCTCAGAACAAAAGTACTGTGTTTCCTACAAACACGGGCCATATCTTGTTCAATTCTGCTTCGGAAACTGACAGGAACAGTAGAACCTCTTCAGTCCAATAGACTGTACATGCTGGGAACAGACGCCAGTGCTATTTGCCCTGTGTGTGACAATGGGAGCACAATAGTGACTCTTCTTACCAGAAAACAACTCTTGCTCGTATGACCAGAAACTGCATGTGATTCAACTCCATTTAGGACTGGGAAACAAACGCTAGGTCGCCTTACAAGAAACACACTCTGCTTTTGAGAAAAGAGCACTCTTCTACTCTACTGTGTTTCCTATGGGGTCCGAACAGTGAGCTTGCTCAGAACAAAAGAACTGTGCTTCCTACACACACGGGCCATATCTAGTTCAACTCCGCTTAGGAAACTGAAAAGAACAGTAGATCCTCTTCAGTCCAATACACTGTACATCCTGGGAACAGAGGCCAGTGGTATTTGCCCTGAGTATGACAATGGGAGCACAATAGTGACTCTTATTACCAGAAAAACCTCTTGCTCGTAGGACCAGAAACTGCATGTGATTCAACTCCATTTAGGACTGGGAAACAAACGCTAGCTCGCCTTACAAGAAACACACTCTGCTTTTGAGAAAAGAGCACTCTTCTACTCTACTGTGTTTCCTATAGGGCCAGAACAGTGAGCTTGCTCAGAACAAAAGAACTGGGCTTCCTACACACACGGGCCATATCTAGTTCAATTCTGCTTAGGAACCTGACAAGAACAGTAGATCCTCTTCAGTCCAATATACTGTACATGCTGGGTACAGACGCCAGTGCTATTTGCACTGTGTATGGCAATGGGAGTGCAATAGTGACTCTTCTTACCAGAAAACAACTCTTGCTCCTATGACCAGAAACTGCATGTGATTCAACTCCATTTAGGACTGGGAAACAAACGCTAGCTCGCCTTACAAGAAACACACTCTGCTTTTGAGAAAAGAGCACTCATCTACTCTACTGTGTTTCCTTTGGGGTCCAAACAGTGAGCTTGCTCAGAACAAATGAACTGTGCTTCCTACACACACGTGCCATATCTAGTTCAATTCTGCTTAGGAAACTGACAAGAACAGTAGCTCCTCTTCAGTCCAATACGCTGTACTTGCTGGGAACAGACGCGAGTGCTCTTTGCACTGTATATGGCAATGGGAGCGCAATAGTGACTCTTCTTACCAGAAAATAACTCTTGCTCGTAGGACCAGAAACTGCATGTGATTCAACTCCATTTCTGACTGGGAAACAAACGCTAGCTCGCCTTACAAGAAGCACACACTGCTTTTGAGAAAAGAGCACTCTTCTACTCTACTGCGTTTCCTATGGAGTATGAACAGTGAGCTTGCTCAGAACAAAAGAACTGTGCTTTCTACAAACACGGGCCATATCTTGTTCAATTCTGCTTAGGAAACTGACAAGAACAGTAGAACCTCTTCAGTCCCATAGACTGTACATGCTGGGAACAGACGCCAGTGCTATTTGCCCTGTGTGTGACAATGGGAGCACAATAGTGACTCTTCTTACCAGAAAACAACTCTTGCTCGTATGACCAGAAACTGCATGTGATTCAACTCCATTTAGGACTGGGAAACAAACGCTAGCTCGCCTTACAAGAAACACACTCTGCTTTTGAGAAAAGAGCACTGTTCTACTCTACTGTGTTTCCTTTGGTGTCCAAACAGTGAGCTTGCTAAGAACAAATGAACTGTGCTTCCTACACACACGGCCATATCTAGTTCAATTCTGCTTAGGAACCTGACAAGAACAGTAGCTCCTCTTAGGTCCAATACACTGTACATGCTGGGTACAGACGCCAGTGCTATTTGCACTGTGTATGGCAATGGGAGCGCAATAGTGACTCTTCTTACCAGAAAACAACTCTTGCTCCTATGACCAGAAACTGCATGTGATTCAACTCCATTTAGGACTGGGAAACAGACGCTAGCTCGACTTACAAGAAACACACTCTGCTTTTGAGGAAAGAGCACTCTTCTTCTCTACTGTGTTCCCTACAGGGCCAGAACAGTGAGCTTGCTGAGTACAAAAGAACTGTGCTTTTTACACACATGAGCCATATCTAGTTCAACTCTGCTTAGGAACTTGACAAGAACAGTAGATCCTCTTCAGTCCAATACACTCTACATCCTGGGAACAGAGGCCAGTGGTACTTGCCCTGAGTATGACAATGGGAGCGCAATAGTGACTCTTATTACCAGAAAAAACTCTTGCTCGTAGGACCAGAAACTGCATGTGATTCAACTCCTTTTAGGACTGGGAAACAAACGCTAGCTCGCCTTACAAGAAACACACTCTGCTTTTGAGAAAAGAGCACTCTTCTACTCTACTGTGTTTCCTATAGGGCCAGAACAGTGAGCTTGCTCAGAACAAAAGAACTGGGCTTCCTACACACACGGGCCATATCTAGTTCAATTCTGCTTAGGAAACTGACAAGAACAGTAGATCCTCTTCAGTCCATTACACTGTACATGCTGGGTACAGACGCCAGTGCTATTTGCACTGTGTATGGCAATGGGAGCGCAATAGTGACTCTTCTTACCAGAAAACAACTCTTGCTCCTATGACCAGAAACTGCATGTGATTCAACTCCATTTAGGACTGGGAAACAAACGCTAGCTTGCCTTACAAGAAACACACTCTGCTTTTGAGAAAAGAGCACTCTTCTACTCTACTGTGTTTCCTATGGGGTCCAAAGAGTGAGCTTGCTCAGAACAAAGGAACTTTGCTTCCTACACACACGGGCCATATCTAGTTCAATTCTGCTTAGGAAACTGACAAGAACAGTAGCTCCTCTTCAGTCCAATACACTGTACTTGCTGGGAACAGACGCGAGTGCTATTTGCACTGTGTATGGCAATGGGAGCACAATAGTGACTTTCCTTACCAGAAAACAACTCTTGCTCGTAGGAACGGAAACTGCATGTGATTCAACTCCATTTAGGACTGGGAAACAAACGCTAGCTCGCCTTACAAGAAACACACTCTGCTTTTGAGAAAAGAGCACTCTTCTACTCTACTGTGTTTCCTATAGGGCCAGAACAGTGAGCTTGCTCAGAACAAAAGAACTGTGCTTCCTACACACAGGGGCCATATCTAGTTCAATTCTGCTTAGGAAACTGACAAGAACAGTAGATCCTCTTCAGTCCAATACACTGTACATGTTGGTTACATACGCCAGTGCTATTTGCACTGTGTATGGCAATGGGGGCGCAATAGTGACTCTTCTTACCAGAAAACAACTCTTGCTCGTAGGACCAGAAACTGCATGTGATTCAACTCCATTTAGGTCTGGGAAACAATCGCTAGCTCACCTTACAAGGAACACACTGTGCTTTTGAGAAAAAAGCACTCTTCTTCACTACTGTGTTTCCTACGGGGTCCAAACAGTGAGCTTGCTCAGAACAAAAGAACTGTGCTTCCTACACACACGGGCCATATCTAGTTCAATTCTGCTTAGGAAACTGACAAGAACAGTAGATCCTCTTCAGTCCAATACACTGTACATGCTGGGTACAGACGCCAGTGCTATTTGCACTGTGTATGGCAATGGGAGCGCAATAGTGACTCTTCTTACCAGAAAACAACTCTTGCTCCTATGACCAGAAACTGCATGTGATTCAACTCCATTTAGGACTGGGAAACAAACGCTAGCTTGCCTTACAAGAAACACACTCTGCTTTTGAGAAAAGAGCACTTATCTACTCTACTGTGTTTCCTTTGGGGTCCAAACAGTGAGCTTGCTCAGAACAAATGAACTGTGCTTCCTACACACACGGGCCATATCTAGTTAAATTCTGCTTAGGAAACTGACAAGAACAGTAGCTCCTCTTCAGTCCAATACACTGTACTTGCTGGGAACAGACGCGAGTGCTATTTGCACTGTGTATGGCAATGGGAGCACAATAGTGACTTTCCTTACCAGAAAACAACTCTTGCTCGTAGGAACGGAAACTGCATGTGATTCAACTCCATTTAGGACTGGGAAACAAACGCTAGCTCGCCTTACAAGAAACACACTCTGCTTTTGAGAAAACAGCACTCTTCTACTCTACTGTTTTTCCTATTGGGCCAGAACAGTGAGCTTGCTGAGTACAAAAGAACTGTGCTTCCTACACACATGGGCCATATCTAGTTCAACTCTGCTTAGGAAAATGACAAGAACAGTAGCTCCTCTTCAGTCCAATACACTGTACTTGCTGGGAACAGACGCGAGGGCTATTTGCACTGTGTATGGCAAAGGGATCGCAATAGTGACCCTTCTTACCAGAAAACAACTCTTGCTCGTAGGACCAGAAACTGCATGTGTATTTCAACTCCATTTAGGACTGGGAAACAAACGCTAGCTCGCCTTACAAGAAGCACACTCTGCTTTTGAGAAAAATGCACTCTTCTACTCTACTGTGTTTCCTAAGGGGTTCGAAATGTGAGCTTTCTCAGAACAAAAAAACTGTGCTTCCTACACACACGGGCCATATCTTGTTCAATTCTGCTTAGGAAACTGACAAGAACAGTAGAACCTCTTCAGTCCAATAGACTGTACATGCTGGGAACAGATGCCAGTGCTATTTGCCCTGTGTGTGACAATGGGAGCGCAATAGTGACTCTTCTTCCCAGAAAACAACTCTTGCTCGTAGGACCAGAAACTGCATGTGATTCAACTCCATTTAGGACTGGGAAACAAATGCTAGCTCGCCTTAAAAGAAACACACTCTGCTTTTGATAAAAGAGCACTCTTCTACTCTACTGTGTTTCCTATGGTGTTCGAACAATGAGCTTGCTCAGAAGAAAAGAACTCTGCTTCCTAAACACACGAGCCATATCTAGTTCAAGTCTGCTTAAGAAACTGACAAGAACATCAGATCCTTTTCAGTCCAATACACTGTACTTCCTGGGAACAGACGCCAGTGCTATTTGCCCTGTGTATGACAATGGGAGCACAATAGTGACTGTTCTTACCAGAAAACAACTGTTGCTCATAGGACCAGAAACTGCATGTGTCTCAACTCCATTTAGGACTGGGAAACAAACGCTAGCTCGCCTTACAAGAAACACACTCTGCTTTTGAGAAAAGAGCACTCTTCTACTCTACTGTGTTTCCTATGGTGTCCGAACAATGAGCTTGTACAGAACAAAAGAACTGTGCTTCCTACACACACGGGCCATATCTAGTTCAAGTCTGCTTAAGAAACTGACAAGAACAGTAGATCCTTTTCAGTCCAATACACTGTACATGCTGGGAACAGACGCCAGTGCTACTTGCCCTGTGTATGACAATGGGAGCGCAATAGTGACTCTTCTTACCAGAAAACAACTCTTGCTGGGAGGACCAGAAACTGCATGTGATTCAATTTATTTAGAACTAGGAAACAAACGCTAGCTTGCCTTACAAGAAACACAATCTGCTTTTGAGAAAAGAGCACTCTTCTACTCTACTGTGTTTCCTATGGGGCCAGAACAGTAAGCTTTCTCAGAACAAAAGAACTCTGCTTCCTATGCACACGGGCCTTATCTAGTTCAACTCTGCTTAAAAAACCGACAAGAACAATAGCTCGTCTTCAGTCCAATACACTGTACATGCTGGGAAACGATGCCAGTGATATTTGCCCTGTGTAAGACAATGGGAGCACAATAGTGACTCTTCTTACCAGAGAACAACTCTTGCTCATAGGACCAGAAACTGCATGTGATTCAACTCCATTTCTGACTGGGAAACAAACGCTAGCTCACCTTACAAGAAACACACTCTGCTTAGGAAACTGACAAGAACAGTAGCTCCTCTTCAGTCCAATACGCTGTACTTGCTGGGAACAGACGCAAGTGCTATTTGCACTGTATATGGCAATGGGAGCGCAATAGTGACTCTTCTTACCAGAAAATAACTCTTGCTCATAGGACCAGAAACTGCATGGGATCCAACTCCATTTCTGACTGGGAAACAAACGCTAGCTCACCTTACAAGAAACACACTCTGCTTTTGAGAAAAGAGCACTCTTCTACTCTACTGCGTTTCCTATGGAGTTTGAACAGTGAGCTTGCTCAGAACAAAAGAACTGTGCTTTCTACACACACGGGCAATATCTAGTTCAATTCTCCTTAGGAAACTGACAAGAACAGTAGCTCCTCTTCAGTCCAATACACTGGGCTTGCTGGGAACAGACGCCAGTGCTATTTGCCCTTTGTATGACAATGGGAGCACAATAGTGACTCTTATTACCAGAAAAAACTCTTGCTCGTAGGACCAGAAACTGCATGTGATTCAACTCCATTTAGGTCTGGGAAACAATTGCTAGCTCGACTTACAAGGAACACACTCTGCTTTTGAGAAAAGAGCACTCTTCTACTCTACTGTTTCCTATGGGGTCCAAACAGTGAGCTTGCTCAGAACAAAAGAACTGGGCTTCCTACACACACGGGCCATATCTAGTTCAATTCTGCTTAGGAAACTGACAAGAACAGTAGATACTCTTCAGTCCAATACACTGTACTTCCTGGGAACAGACGTGAGTGCTATTTGTACTGTGTATGGCAAAGGGAGCACAATAGTGACTTTCCTTACCAGAAAACAACTCTTGCTCATAGGACCAGAAACTGCATGTGATTCAACTACACTTAGGACTGGGAAAAAAACGCTAGGTCGCCTTACAAGAAACACACTCTGCTTTTGAGAAAAGAGAACTCTTCTACTCTACTGTGTTTCCTATGGGGTCCGAACAGTGAGCTTGCTCAGAAAAAAAGAACTGTGCTTCCTACACACACGGGCCATATCTAGTTCAACTCTGCTTAGGAAACTGAAAAGAACAGTTGATCCTCTTCAGCCCAATACGCTGTGCATGCTGGGTACAGACGCAAGTGCTATTTACACTTTGTATGGCAATGGGAGCACAATAGTGACTCTTCTTACCAAAAAACAACTCTTGCTCATGGGACCAGAAACTGCATGTGATTCAACTACATTTAGGACTGGGAAACAAACGCTAGCTCACCTTACAAGAAACATACTCTGCTTTTGAGAAAAGAGCACTCTTCTACTCTACTGTGTTTCCTATGGGGTCCAAACAGTGAGCTTGCTCAGAACAAAAGAAATTTACTTCGTACACACACGGGCCATATCTAGTTCAATTCTGCTAAGGAAACTGACAAGAACAGTAGATCCTCTTCAGTCCAATACACTCTACATGCTGGTTACAGACGCCAGTGCTATTTGCACTGTGTATGGCAATGGGAGCGCAATAGTGACTCTTCTTACCAGAAAACAACTCTTGCTCGTATGAACAGAAACTGCATGTGATTCAACTCCATTTAGGACTGGGAAACAAACGCTAGCTCACCTTACAAGAAACACACTCTGCTTTTGAGAAAAGAGCACTCTTCTATTATACTGTGTTTCCTTTGGGGTCCAAACAGTGAGCTTGCTCAGAACAAAAGAACTGTGCTTCCTACACACACGGGCCATATCTAGTTCAATTCTGCTTAGGAAACTGACAAGAACAGTAGATCCTCTTAAGTCCAATACACTGTACATGCTGGGTACAGACGCCAGTGCTATTTGCACTGTGTATGGCAATGGGAGCGCAATAGTGACTCTTCTTACCAGAAAACAACTCTTGCTCCTATGACCAGAAACTGCATGTGATTCAACTCCATTTAGGACTGGGAAACAAACGCTAGCTCGCCTTACAAGAAACACACTCTGCTTTTGAGAAAAGAGCACTCATCTACTCTACTGTGTTTCCTTTGGGGTCCAAACAGTGAGCTTTCTCAGAACAAATGAACTGTGCTTCCTACACACACGTGCTATATCTAGTTCAATTCTGCTTAGGAAACTGACAAGAACAGTAGATCCTCTTCAGTCCAATACGCTGTACTTGCTGGGAACAGACGCGAGTGCTATTTGCACTGTATATGGCAATGGGAGCGCAATAGTGACTCTTCTTACCAGAAAATAACTCTTGCTCGTAGGACCAGAAACTGCATGTGATTCAACTACATTTCTGACTGGGAAACAAACGCTAGCTCGCCTTACAAGAAACACACACTGCTTTTGAGAAAAGAGCACTCTTCTACTCTACTCTGTTTCCTATGGAGTTTGAACAGTGAGCTTTCTCAGAACAAAAGAACTGTGCTTTCTACAAACACGGGCCATATCTTGTTCAATTCTGCTTAGGAAACTGACAAGAACAGTAGAACCTCTTCAGTCCAATAGACTGTACATGCTGGGAACAGACACCAGTGCTATTTGCCCTGTGTGTGACAATGGGAGCACAATAGTGACTCTTCTTACCAGAAAACAACTCTTGCTCGTATGACCAGAAACTGCATGTGATTCAACTCCATTTAGGACTGGGTAACAAACGCTAGGTCGCCTTACAAGAAACACACTCTGCTTTTGAGAAAAGAGCACTCTTCTACTCTACTGTGTTTCCTTTGGGGTCCAAACAGTGAGCTTGCTAAGAACAAATGAACTGTGCTTCCTACAAACACGGGCCATATCTAGTTCAATTCTGCTTAGGAAACTGACAAGAACAGAAGATCCTCTTCAGTCCAATACACTGTACATGCTGGGTACAGACGCCAGTGCTATTTGCACTGTGTATGGCAATGGGAGCACAATAGTGACTTTCCTTACCAGAAAACAACTCTTGCTCCTAGGAACGAAAACTGCATGTGATTCAACTCCATTTAGGACTGCGAAACAAAAGCTAGCTCGCCTTACAAGAAACACACTCTGCTTTTGAGAAAAATGCACTCTTCTACTCTACTGTGTTTCCTATGGGGTTCGAAATGTGAGCTTGCTCAGAAAAAAAGAACTGTGCTTCCTACACACATGGGCCATATCTAGTTCAACTCTGCTTAGGAAACTGAAAAGAACAGTAGATCCTCTTCAGCCCAATACGCTGTGCATGCTGGGTACAGACGCAAGTGCTATTTACACTTTGTATGGCAATGGGAGCACAATAGTAACTCTTCTTACCAAAAAACAACTCTTGCTCATAGGACCAGAAACTGCATGTGATTCAACTACATTTAGGACTGGGAAACAAACGCTAGCTCACCTTACCAGAAACATACTCTGCTTTTGAGAAAAGAGCACTCTTCTACTCTACTGTGTTTCCTATGGGGTCCAAACAGTGAGCTTGCTCAGAACAAAAGAAATTTACTTCCTACACACACGGGCCATATCTAGTTCAATTCTGCTAAGGAAACTGACAAGAACAGTAGCTCCTCTTCAGTCCAATACATGGAATTGCTGGGAACAGACGCGAGTGCTATTTGCACTGTGTATGGCAATGGGAGCTCAATAGTGACTTTCCTTACCAGAAAACAACTCTTGATCGTAGGAACGGAAACTGCATGTGATTCAACTCCATTTAGGACTGGGAAACAAACGCTAGCTCGACTTACAAGAAACACACTCTGCTTTTGAGGAAAGAGCACTCTTCTACTCTACTGTGTTCCCTATAGGGCCAGAACAGTGAGCTTGCTGAGTACAAAAGAACTGTGCTTTTTACACACATGAGCCATATCTAGTTCAACTCTGCTTAGGAACTTGACAAGAACAGTAGATCCTCTTCAGTCCAATACACTCTACATCCTGGGAACAGAGGCCAGTGGTACTTGCCCTGAGTATGACAATGGGAGCGCAATAGTGACTCTTATTACCAGAAAAAACTCTTGCTCGTAGGACCAGAAGCTGCATGTGATTCAACTCCATTTAGGACTGGGAAACAAACGCTAGCTCGCCTTACAAGAAACACACTCTGCTTTTGAGAAAAGAGCACTCTTCTACTCTACTGTGTTTCCTATAGGGCCAGAACAGTGAGCTTGCTCAGAACAAAAGAACTGGGCTTCCTACACACACGGGCCATATCTAGTTCAATTCTGCTTAGGAAACTGACAAGAACAGTAGATCCTCTTCAGTCCAATACACTGTACATGCTCGGTACAGACGCCAGTGCTATTTGCACTGTGTATGGCAATGGGAGCGCAATAGTGACTCTTCTTACCAGAAAACAACTCTTGCTCTTATGACCAGAAACTGCATGTGATTCAACTCCATTTAGGACTGGGAAACAAACGCTAGCTCGCCTTACAAGAAACACACTCTGCTTTTGAGAAAAGAGCACTCTTCTACTCTACTGTGTTTCCTATAGGGCCAGAACAGTGAGCTTGCTCAGAACAAAAGAACTGTGCTTCCTACACACAGGGGCCATATCTAGTTCAATTCTGCTTAGGAAACTGACAAGAACAGTAGATCCTCTTCAGTCCAATACACTGTACATGTTGGTTACATACGCCAGTGCTATTTGCACTGTGTATGGCAATGGGGGCGCAATAGTGACTCTTCTTACCAGAAAACAACTCTTGCTCGTAGGACCAGAAACTGCATGTGATTCAACTCCATTTAGGTCTGGGAAACAATCGCTAGCTCACCTTACAAGGAACACACTGTGCTTTTGAGAAAAAAGCACTCTTCTTCACTACTGTGTTTCCTACGGGGTCCAAACAGTGAGCTTGCTCAGAACAAAAGAACTGTGCTTCCTACACACACGGGCCATATCTAGTTCAATTCTGCTTAGGAAACTGACAAGAACAGTAGATCCTCTTCAGTCCAATACACTGTACATGCTGGGAACAGACGCCAGTGCTATTTGCACTGTGTATGGCAATGGGAGCGCAATAGTGACTCTTCTTACCAGAAAACAACTCTTGCTCATATGACCAGAAACTGCATGTGATTCAACTCCATTTAGGACTGGGAAACAAACGCTAGCTTGCCTTACAAGAAACACACTCTGCTTTTGAGAAAAGAGCACTTATCTACTCTACTGTGTTTCCTTTGGGGTCCAAACAGTGAGCTTGCTCAGAACAAATGAACTGTGCTTCCTACACACACGGGCCATATCTAGTTCAATTCTGCTTAGGAAACTGACAAGAACAGTAGCTCCTCTTGAGTCCAATATCTGTACTTGCTGGGAACAGACGCGAGTGCTATTTGCACTGTGTATGGCAATGGGAGCACAATAGTGACTTTCCTTACCAGAAAACAACTCTTGCTCGTAGGAACGGAAACTGCATGTGATTCAACTCCATTTAGGACTGGGAAACAAACGCTAGCTCGCCTTACAAGAAACACACTCTGCTTTTGAGAAAAGAGCACTCTTCTACTCTACTGTTTTTCCTATTGGGCCAGAACAGTGAGCTTGCTGAGTACAAAAGAACTGTGCTTCCTACACACATGGGCCATATCTAGTTCAACTCTGCTTAGGAAAATGACAAGAACAGTAGCTCCTCTTCAGTCCAATACACTGTACTTGCTGGGAACAGACGCGAGGGCTATTTGCACTGTGTATGGCAAAGGGATTGCAATAGTGACCCTTCTTACCAGAAAACAACTCTTGCTCGTAGGACCAGAAACTGCATGTGTATTTCAACTCCATTTAGGACTGGGAAACAAACGCTAGCTCGCCTTACAAGAAGCACACTCTGCTTTTGAGAAAAATGCACTCTTCTACTCTACTGTGTTTCCTAAGGGGTTCGAAATGTGAGCTTTCTCAGAACAAAAGAACTGTGCTTCCTACACACACGGGCCATATCTTGTTCAATTCTGCTTAGGAAACTGACAAGAACAGTAGAACCTCTTCAGTCCAATAGACTGTACATGCTGGGAACAGATGCCAGTGCTATTTGCCCTGTGTGTGACAATGGGAGCGCAATAGTGACTCTTCTTCCCAGAAAACAACTCTTGCTCGTAGGACCAGAAACTGCATGTGATTCAACTCCATTTAGGACTGGGAAACAAATGCTAGCTCGCCTTAAAAGAAACACACTCTGCTTTTGATAAAAGAGCACTCTTCTACTCTACTGTGTTTCCTATGGTGTTCGAACAATGAGCTTGCTCAGAAGAAAAGAACTCTGCTTCCTAAACACACGAGCCATATCTAGTTCAAGTCTGCTTAAGAAACTGACAAGAACATCAGATCCTTTTCAGTCCAATACACTGTACTTCCTGGGAACAGACGCCAGTGCTATTTGCCCTGTGTATGACAATGGGAGCACAATAGTGACTGTTCTTACCAGAAAACAACTGTTGCTCATAGGACCAGAAACTGCATGTGTCTCAACTCCATTTAGGACTGGGAAACAAACGCTAGCTCGCCTTACAAGAAACACACTCTGCTTTTGAGAAAAGAGCACTCTTCTACTCTACTGTGTTTCCTATGGTGTCCGAACAATGAGCTTGTACAGAACAAAAGAACTGTGCTTCCTACACACACGGGCCATATCTAGTTCAAGTCTGCTTAAGAAACTGACAAGAACAGTAGATCCTTTTCAGTCCAATACACTGTACATGCTGGGAACAGACGCCAGTGCTACTTGCCCTGTGTATGACAATGGGAGCGCAATAGTGACTCTTCTTACCAGAAAACAACTCTTGCTGGGAGGACCAGAAACTGCATGTGATTCAATTTATTTAGAACTAGGAAACAAACGCTAGCTTGCCTTACAAGAAACACAATCTGCTTTTGAGAAAAGAGCACTCTTCTACTCTACTGTGTTTCCTATGGGGCCAGAACAGTAAGCCTTCTCAGAACCAAAGAACTCTGCTTCCTATGCACACGGGCCTTATCTAGTTCAACTCTGCTTAAAAAACCGACAAGAACAATAGCTCGTCTTCAGTCCAATACACTGTACATGCTGGGAAACGACGCCAGTGATATTTGCCCTGTGTAAGACAATGGGAGCACAATAGTGACTCTTCTTACCAGAGAACAACTCTTGCTCATAGGACCAGAAACTGCATGTGATTCAACTCCATTTCTGACTGGGAAACAAACGCTAGCTCACCTTACAAGAAACACACTCTGCTTAGGAAACTGACAAGAACAGTAGCTCCTCTTCAGTCCAATACGCTGTACTTGCTGGGAACAGACGCAAGTGCTATTTGCACTGTATATGGCAATGGGAGCGCAATAGTGACTCTTCTTACCAGAAAATAACTCTTGCTCATAGGACCAGAAACTGCATGGGATCCAACTCCATTTCTGACTGGGAAACAAACGCTAGCTCGCCTTACAAGAAACACACTCTGCTTTTGAGAAAAGAGCACTCTTCTACTCTACTGCGTTTCCTATGGAGTTTGAACAGTGAGCTTGCTCAGAACAAAAGAACTGTGCTTTCTACACACACGGGCAATATCTAGTTCAATTCTGCTTAGGAAACTGACAAGAACAGTAGCTCCTATTCAGTCCAATACACTGGGCTTGCTGGGAAGAGACGCGAGTGCTATTTGCCCTGTGTAGGACAATGGGAGCGCAATAGTGACTCTTCTTACCAGAAAACAACTCTTGCTCGTAGGACCAGAAACTGCACGTGATTCAACTCCATTTAGGACTGGGAAACAAACCCTAGCTCGCCTTACAAGAAACACACTCTGCTTTTGAGAAAAGAGCACTCTTCTACTCTACTGTGTTTCCTATAGTGCCAGAACAGTGAGCTTGCTCAGAACAAAAGAACTGTGCTTCCTACACACAGGGGCCATATCTAGTTCAATTCTGCTTAGGAAACTGACAAGAACAGTAGATCCTCTTCAGTCCAATACACTGTACATTTTGGTTACATACGCCAGTGCTATTTGCACTGTGTATGGCAATGGGGGTGCAATAGTGACTCTTCTTACCAGAAAACAACTCTTGCTCGTAGGACCAGAAACTGCATGTGATTCAACTCCATTTAGGTCTGGGAAACAATTGCTAGCTCGACTTACAAGGAACACACTCTGCTTTTGAGAAAAGAGCACTCTTCTACTCTACTGTTTCCTATGGGGTCAAAACAGTGAGCTTGCTCAGAACAAAAGAACTGGGCTTCCTACTCACACGGGCCATATCTAGTTCAATTCTGCTTAGGAAACTGACAAGAACAGTAGATACTCTTCAGTCCAATACACTGTACTTGCTGGGAACAGACGCGAGTGCTATTTGTACTGTGTATGGCAAAGGGAGCACAATAGTGACTTTCCTTACCAGAAAACAACTCTTGCTCATAGGACCAGAAACTGCATGTGATTCAACTACACTTAGGACTGGGAAAAAAACGCTAGGTCGCCTTACAAGAAACACACTCTGCTTTTGAGAAAAGAGCACTCTTCTACTCTACTGTGTTTCCTATGGGGTCCGAACAGTGAGCTTGCTCAGAAAAAAAGAACTGTGCTTCCTACACACACGGGCCATATCTAGTTCAACTCTGCTTAGGAAACTGAAAAGAACAGTAGATCCTCTTCAGCCCAATACGCTGTGCATGCTGGGTACAGACGCAAGTGCTATTTACACTTTGTATGGCAATGGGAGCACAATAGTGACTCTTCTTACCAAAAAACAACTCTTGCTCATAGGACCAGAAACTGCATGTGATTCAACTACATTTAGGACTGGGAAACAAACGCTAGCTCACCTTACAAGAAACATACTCTGCTTTTGAGAAAAGAGCACTCTTCTACTCTACTGTGTTTCCTATGGGGTCCAAACAGTGAGCTTGCTCAGAACAAAAGAAATTTACTTCCTACACACACGGGCCATATCTAGTTCAATTCTGCTAAGGAAACTGACAAGAACAGTAGATCCTCTTCAGTCCAATACACTGTACATGCTGGTTACAGACGCCAGTGCTATTTGCACTGTGTATGGCAATGGGAGCGCAATAGTGACTCTTCTTACCAGAAAACAACTCTTGCTCTTATGAACAGAAACTGCATGTGATTCAACTCCATTTAGGACTGGGAAACAAACGCTAGCTTGCCTTACAAGAAACACACTCTGCTTTTGAGAAAAGAGCACTCTTCTATTCTACTGTGTTTCCTTTGGGGTCCAAACAGTGAGCTTGCTCAGAACAAAAGAACTGTGCTTCCTACACACACGGGCCATATCTAGTTCAATTCTGCTTAGGAAACTGACAAGAACAGTAGATCCTCTTCAGTCCAATACGCTGTACTTGCTGGGAACAGACGCGAGTGCTATTTGCACTGTATATGGCAATGGGAGCGCAATAGTGACTCTTCTTACCAGAAAATAACTCTTGCTCGTAGGACCAGAAACTGCATGTGATTCAACTACATTTCTGACTGGGAAACAAACGCTAGCTCGCCTTACAAGAAACACACACTGCTTTTGAGAAAAGAGCACTCTTCTACTCTACTCTGTTTCCTATGGAGTTTGAACAGTGAGCTTGCTCAGAACAAAAGAACTGTGCTTTCTACAAACACGGGCCATATCTTGTTCAATTCTGCTTAGGAAACTGACAAGAACAGTAGAACCTCTTCAGTCCAATAGACTGTACATGCTGGGAACAGACGCCAGTGCTATTTGCCCTGTGTGTGACAATGGGAGCACAATAGTGACTCTTCTTACCAGAAAACAACTCTTGCTCGTATGACCAGAAACTGCATGTGATTCAACTCCATTTAGGACTGGGAAACAAACGCTAGGTCGCCTTACAAGAAACACACTCTGCTTTTGAGAAAAGAGCACTCTTCTACTCTACTGTGTTTCCTTTGGGGTCCAAACAGTGAGCTTGCTAAGAACAAATGAACTGTGCTTCCTACAAACACGGGCCATATCTAGTTCAATTCTGCTTAGGAAACTGACAAGAACAGAAGATCCTCTTCAGTCCAATACACTGTACATGCTGGGTACAGACGCCAGTGCTATTTGCACTGTGTATGGCAATGGGAGCGCAATAGTGACTCTTCTTACCAGAAAACAACTCTTGCTCCTATGACCAGAAACTGCATGTGATTCAACTCCATTTAGGACTGGGAAACAAACGCTAGCTCGCCTTACAAGAAACACACTCTACTTTTGAGAAAAGAGCACTCATCTACTCTACTGTGTTTCCTTTGGGGTCCAAACAGTGAGCTTGCTCAGAAC
>NW_026736256.1:0-77653 GCF_949786415.1 Peromyscus eremicus | reverse complement strand
ATGCGAGCTAGTGTTTGTTTCCCAGTCAGAAATGGAGTTGAATCCATGCAGTTTCTTGTCCTATGAGCAAGAGATTTTTTCTGGTAAGAAGAGTCACTATTGAGCTCCCATTGTCATAAACAGGGCAAATAGCACTGGCGTCTGTTTCCAGCAAGTACAGGGTATTGGACTGAAGAGGAGCTACTGTTCTTGTCAGTTTCCTATCAGAGATAAACTAGATATGGCCCGTGTGTGTAGGAAGCACAGTTCTTTTGTTCTGAGCAAGCTCACTATTCGGACCCCATAGGAAACACAGTAGAGTAGAAGAGTGCTCTTTTCTCAAAAGCAGAGTGTGTTTTTTGTAAGGCGAGCTAGTGTTTGTTTCCCAGTCCTAAATGGAGTTGATTCACATGCAGTTTCTGGTCCTACGAGCAAGAGTTGTTTTCTGGTAAGAAGAGTCACCATTGCGTTCCCACTGCCATACACAGTACATATAGCACTCGCGTCTGTTCCCAGCATGTACAGTGTATTGGTCTGAATAGGATCTACTGTTCATGTCCGTTTCCTAAGCAGAATTGAACTAGATATTGCCGTGCATGTATAAAGCATAGTTCTTTTGTTCTGAGCAAGCTCACTGTTCTGGCCCTATAGTAAACACAGTAGAGTAGAAGAGTGCTCTTTTCTCAAAAGCAGAGTGTGTTTCTTTTAAGGCGAGGTAGGGTTTGTTTCCCAGTCCTAAATGGAGTTGAATCACATGCAGTTTTTGTTCCTACGAGCAAGCGTTGTTTTCTGGCAAGGAAAGTCACTATTGCGCTCCATTTGCCATACACAGTGCAAATAGCACTCGCGTCTGTTTTCCAGCAAGTACAGTGTATTGTACAGAAGAGGAGCTACTGTTCTTGTCAGTTTCCTAAGCAGAGTTGAACTAGATATGGCCTGTGTATGTAGCAAGCACAGTTTTTTTGTTCTGAGCAAGCTCATTGTTCGGACCCCATAGGATACACAGCAGAGTAGAAGAATGCTCTTAATCAAAAGCAGAGTGTGTTTCTTGTAAGGCGAGCTAGCGTTTGTTTCCCAGTCGT
Source organism: Peromyscus eremicus (assembly GCF_949786415.1). Taxonomy (NCBI): domain Eukaryota; kingdom Metazoa; phylum Chordata; class Mammalia; order Rodentia; family Cricetidae; genus Peromyscus; species Peromyscus eremicus. The sequence continues at coordinate 76,592 of NW_026736256.1, read as the reverse complement.
AAATGGAGTTGAATCACTTCCAGTTTCTGGTCCTACGAGCAAGAGTTTTTTTCTGGTAAGAAGAGTCACTATTGCGCTCCCATTGTGATCACAGGGCAAATAGCACTGGCATCTGTTCCCAGCATGTACAGTGTATTGGACTGAAGAGTTTCTACTGTTCTTGTCAGTTTCCTAAGCAGAATTGAACTAGATCTGATCGTGTGTGTAGGAAGCACAGTTCTTTTGTTCTGAGCAAGCTCACTGTTCGGACACCATAGGAAACACAGTAGAGTAGAAGAGTGCTCTTTTCTCAAAAGCAGAGTTTGTTTCTTGTAAGGCGAGCTATTGTTTTTTTCCCAGTTCTAAATGGAGTTGATTCACATGCAGTTTCTTGTCCTATGTGCAAGAGTTTTTTTCTGGTTAGAAGAGTCACTATTGTGCTCCCATTGCCATACACAGGGCAAATAGATCTCAAGTCTCTTCCCAGCAAGTACAGAGTATTGGACTGAAGAGGAGCTACTGTTCTTGTCAGTTTCCTAAGCAGAGATGAACTAGATATGGCCCGTGTGTGTAGGAAGCACAGTTCTTTTGTTCTCAGCAAGCTCAGTGTTCAGACCCCATAGGAAACACAGTAGAGTAGAAGAGTGCTCTTTTCTGAAAAGCAGAGTGTGTTTCTTGTAAGGCGAGCTAGCGTTTGTTTCCCAGTCCTAAATGGAGTTGATTCACATGCAGTTTTTGGTCCTACGAGCAAGAGTTTTTTTCTGGTAAGAAGAGTCACTATTGTGCTCCCATTGCCATACACAGGGCAAATAGATCTCGCGTCTGTTCCAAGCATGTACAGTGTATTGGACTGAAGAGGAGTTACTGTTCTTGTCAGTTTCCTAAGCAGAGTTGAACTAGATATGGCCCGTGTGTGTAGGAAGCACAGTTCTTTTGTTCTGAGCAAGCTCACTGTTCGGACCTCATAGGACACACATTAGAGTAGAAGAGTGCTCTTTTCTCAAAAGCAGAGTGTTTTTCTTGTAAGGCGAGCTAGTGTTTGTTTCCCAGTCCTAAATGGAGTTGAATCACATGCAGTTTCTGGTCCTACGAGCAAGAGTTGTTTTCTGGTAAGAAGAGTCACTATTGTGCTCCCATTGTCATACGCAGGGCAAATAGCACTGGCATCTGTTCCCAGCATATACTGTGTATTGGACTGAAGAGGAGCTACTGTTCTTGTCAGTTTCCTAAGCAGAGTTGAGCTAGATATGGCCCCTGTGTGTAGGAAGCACAGTTCTTCCATTCTGAGCAAGTTCACTCTTCTGGCCCTATAGGAAACACAGTAGAGTAGAAGAGTGCTCTTTTCTCAAAAGCAGAGTGTGTTCTTGTAAGGCAAGCTAGCATTTGTTTCCCAGTCCTAAATGGAGTTGAATCACATGCAGTTTCTGGTCCTATGAGCAAGAGCTGTTTTCTGGTAAGGAAAGTCACTATTGTACTCCCTTTGCCATTCATAGTGTAAATAGCACTCGCATCTGTTCCCAGCCAGTACAGTGTATTGGACTGAAGAGGAGCTACTGTTCTTCTCAGTTTCTTAAGAGGAGTTGAACTAGATATGGCCCGTGTGTGTAGGAAGCACAGTTCTTTTGTTCTCAGAAAGCTCACTGTGCGGACACCATAGGTAACACAGTAGTGTAGAAGAGTGCTCTTTTCTCAAAAGCAGAAATGTGTTTCTTGAAAGTCGAGCTAGTGTTTCTTTCCCATTCATAAATGGAGTTGAATCACATGCAGTTTCTGGTCCTACGAGCAAGAGGTGTTTTCTGGTAAGAAGAGTCACTATTGCGCTCCCATTGCCATACACAGTGCAAATAGCCCTGGTGTCTGTTCCCAGCAAGTACAGTGTATTGGACTGAAGAGGAGCTACTGTTCTTGTCAGTTTCCTTAGCAGAGTTGAACTAGATATGGCCCGTGTGTGTAGGAAGGACAGTTCTTTTATTCTGAGCAAGCTCACTGTTCTGGCCCTATAGGAAACACAGTAGAGTAGAAGAGTGCTCTTTTCTCAAAAGCAGAATGTGTTTCTTGTAAGGCAAGCTAGCTTTTGTTTCCCAGTCCTAAATGGAGTTGAATCACATGCAGTTTCTGGTCCTACGAGCAAGAGGTGTTTTCTGGTAAGGAAAGTCACTATTGCGCTCCCATTGCCATACATAGTGCAAATAGCACTCGCATCTGTTCCCAGCCACTACAGTGTATTGGACTGAAGAGGAGCTACTGTTCTTCTCAGTTTCTTAAGAGGAGTTGAACTAGATATAGCCCGTGTGTGTAGAAAGCACATTTCTTTGTTCTGAGAAAGCTCACTGTGCGGAAACCATAGGTAACACAGTAGTGTAGAAGAGTGCTCTTTTCTCAAAAGCAGATTGTGTTTCTTGAAAGGCGAGCTAGTGTTTCTTTCCCAGTCAGAAATGGAGTTGAATCCCATGCAGTTTCTGGTCCTACGAGCAAGAGTTTTTTTCTGGTAAGAAGAGTCACTATTGCGCTCCCATTGCCATACACAGGGCAAATAGCACTGGCGTCTGTTCCCAGCAAGTACAGAGTATTGGACTGAAGAGGAGCTACTGTTCTTGTCAGTTTCCTAAGCAGAGATGAACTAGATGTGGCCAGTGTGTGTAGGAAGCACAGTTCTTTTTTTCTGAGCAAGCTCACTGTTCAGACCCCATAGGAAACACAGTAGAGTAGAAGAGTGCTCTTTTCTGAAAAGCAGAGTGTGTTTCTTGTAAGGCGAGCTAGCGTTTGTTTCCCAGTCCTAAATGGAGTTGATTCACATGCAATTTTTGGTCCTACGAGCAAGAGTTGTTTTCTGGTAAGAAGAGTCACTATTGCGCTCCCATTGCCATACACAGTGCAAAATGCACTGGTGTCTGTTCCCAGCAAGTACAGTGTATTGGACTGAAGAGGAGCTACTGTTCTTGTCAGTTTCCTAAGCAGAGTTGAACTAGATATGGCCCGTGTGTGTAGGAAGCACAGTTCCTTTGTTCTGAGCAAGCTCACTGTTCTGGCCACATAGGAAACACAGTAGAGTAGAAGAGTGCTCTTTTCTCAAAAGCAGAGTGTGTTTCTTGTAAGGCGAGCTAGCGTTTGTTTCCCAGTCAGAAATGGAGTTGAATCACATGCAGTTTCTGGTCCTACGTGCAAGAGTTGTTTTCTGGTAAGAAGAGTCACTATTGCGCTCCCATTGCCATACACAGGGCAAATAGTACTCGCGTCTGTTAACAGCATGTACAGTGTATTGGACTGAAAAGGATCTACTGTTCTTGTCAGTTTCCTAAGCAGAATTGAACTATCTATGGCCATGTATGTAGGAAGCACTGTTCTTTTGTTCTGAGCAAGCTCTCTGTTCTTGTCCTGTAGGAAACACAGTAGAGTAAAAGAGTGCTCTTTTCTCAAAAGCAGAGTGTGCTTTTTGTAAGGCGAGCTAGCATTTGTTTCCCAGGCCTAAATGGAGTTGAATCACTGGCAGTTTCTGGTCCTACGAGGAAGAGTTGTTTTCTGGTAAGGAAAGTCACTATTGAGCTCCCATTGCCATACATAGTGCAAATAGCACTCACGTCTGTTCCCAGCAAGTACAGTGTATTGGACTGAAGAGGAGCTATTGTTCTTGTCAGTTTCCTAAGCAGAGTTGAACTAGATATGGCCCGTGTGTGTAGGAAGCACAGTTCTTTTGTTCTGAGCAAGCTCACTGTTAGGACCCCATAGGAAACACAGTAGAGTAGAAGAGTGCTCTTTTCTCAAAAGCAGAGTGTGTTTCTTGAAAGGCAAGCTGCTGTTTGTTTCCCAGTCAGAAATGGAGTTGAATCCCATGCAGTTTCTGGTCCTAGGAGCAAGAGTATTTTTCTGGTAAGAAAAGTCACTATTGCGCTCCCATTGCCATACACAGTGCAAATAGCACTGACGTCTGTTCCCAGCAAGTACAGTGTATTGGACTGATGAGGAGCTACTGTTCTTGTCAGTTTCCTAAACAGAGTTTAACTAGATATGGCCCGTTTGCATAGGAAGCACAGTTCTTTTGTTCTGAGCAAGCTCACTGTTCGAACCCCATAGGAAACACAGTAGAGTAGATGAGTGCTCTTTTCTCAAAAGCAGAGTTTGGTTCTTGAAAGGCGAGTTAGTGTTTTTTCCCAGTCAGAAATGGAGTTGAATCCCATGCAGTTTCTGGTCCTACGAGCAAGAGTTTTTTTCTGGTAAGAAGAGTCACTATTGCGCTCCCATTGCCATACACAGTGCAAAATGCACTGGAGTCTGTTCCCAGCAAGTACAGTGTATTGGACTGAAGAGGAGCTACTGTTCTTGTCAGTTTCCTAAGCAGTGTTGAACTAGATATGGCCCGTGTGTTTAGGAAGCACAGTTCCTTTGTTCTGAGCAAGCTCACTGTTCTGGCCCTATAGGAAACACAGTAGAGTAAAAGAGTGCTCTTTTCTCAAAATCAGAGTTTGTTTCTTGTAAGTCGAGCTAGCATTTGTTTTTCAGTACTAAATGGAGTTGAGTCACATGCAGTTTTTGGTCCTACGAGCAAGAGTTGTTTTCTCATAAGAAAAGTAACTATTGCGCTCCCATTGCCATACACAGTACAAATAGCACTCGCGTCTGCTTCCAGCAAGTACAGTGTATTGGACTGAAGAGCATCTACTGTTCTTGTCAGTTTCCTAAGCAGAATTGAACTGGATATGGCCGTGTATGTATGAAGCACAGTTCTTTTGTTCTGAGCAAGCTCTCTGTTCTGGCCCTATAGGAAACGCAGTAGAGTAGAAGTGTGCTCTTTTCTCAAAAGCGAGTATGTTTCTTGTAAGGTGAGCTAGCATGTGTTTCCCAGTCCTAAATGGAGTTGAAACACATGCAGATTTTGGTCCTAAAAGCAAGAGTGGTTTTCTGGTAAGGAAAGTCAGTATTGTGCTCCCTTTGCCATACACAGTGCAAATAGCACTCGCGTCTGTTTCCAGCAAGTACAGTGTATTGGACTGAAGAGGAGCTACTGTTCTTGTCAGTTTCCTAAGCAGAGTTTAACTAGATATGGCCCGTGTGTTTAGGAAGCACAGTCCTTTTGTTCTGAGCAAGCTCACTGTTCGGACACCATAGGAAACACAGTAGAGTAGAAGAGTGCTCTTTTCTCAAAAGCAGAGTGTGCTTCTTGTAAGGCGAGCTAGTGTTTGTTTCCCAGTCCGAAATGGAGTTGAATCACATGCAGTTTCTTGTCCTACGTACAAGAGTTTTTTTCTGGTAAGAAGAGTCACTATTGCGCTCCCATTGCCATACACAGGGCAAATAGCACTGGCGTCTGTTCCCAGCAAGTACAGAGTATTGGACTGAAGAGGAGCTACTGTTCTTGTCAGTTTCCTAAGCAGAGATGAACTAGATGTGGCCAGTGTGTGTAGGAAGCACAGTTCTTTTTTTCTGAGCAAGCTCACTGTTCAGACCCCATAGGAAACACAGTAGAGTAGAAGAGTGCTCTTTTCTGAAAAGCAGAGTGTGTTTCTTGTAAGGCGAGCTAGCGTTTGTTTCCCAGTCCTAAATGGAGTTGATTCACATGCAATTTTTGGTCCTACGAGCAAGAGTTGTTTTCTGGTAAGAAGAGTCACTATTGCGCTCCCATTGCCATACACAGTGCAAATAGATCTCGCATCTGTTCCAAGCATGTACAGTGTATTGGACTGAAGAGGAGTTACTGTTCTTGTCAGTTTCCTAAGCAGAGTTGAACTAGATATGGCCCGTGTGTGTAGGAAGCACATTTCCTTTGTTCTGAGCAAGCTCACTGTTCGGACCCCATAGGACACACATTAGAGTAGAAGAGTGCTCTTTTCTCAAAAGCAGAGTGTGTTTCTCGTAAGGCGAGCTAGTGTTTGTTTCCCATTCCTAAATGGAGTTGAATCACATGCAGTTTCTGGTCCTACGAGCAAGAGTTGTTTTCTGGTAAGAAGAGTCACTATTGTGCCCCCATTGTCATACACAGGGCAAATAGCACTGGCATCTGTTCCCAGCTTATACTGTGTATTGGACTGAAGAGGAGCTACTGTTCTTTTCAGTTTCCTAAGCAGAGTTGAGCTAGATATGGCCCCTGTGTGGAGGAAGCACAGTTCTTCCATTCTGAGCAAGTTAACTCTTATGGCCCTATAGGAAACACAGTAGAGTAGAAGAGTGCTCTTTTCTCAAAAGCAGAGTGTGTTTCTTGTAAGGCAAGCTAGCATTTGTTTCCCAGTCCTAAATGGAGTTGAATCACATGCAGTTTCTGGTCCTACGAGCAAGAGCTGTTTTCTGGTAAGGAAAGTCACTATTGCACTCCCTTTGCCATTCATAGTGCAAATAGCACTCACGTCTGTTCCCAGCCAGTACAGTGTATTGGACTGAAGAGGAGCTACTGTTCTTCTCAGTTTCTTAAGAGGAGTTAAACTAGATATGGCCCGTGTGTGTAGGAAGCACAGTTCTTTTGTTCTCAGAAAGCTCACTGTGCGGACACCATAGGTAACACAGTAGTGTAGAAGAGTGCTCTTTTCTCAAAAGCAGATTTTGTTTCTTGAAAGATGAGCTAGTGTTTCTTTCCCAGTCAGAAATGGAGTTGAATCACATGCAGTTTCTGCTCCTACGAGCAAGAGTTGTTTTCTGGTAAGGAAAGTCACTATTGCGCTCACTTTGCCATACACAGTGCAAATAGCACTCGCGTCTGTTTCCAGCAAGTACAGTGCATTGTACTGTAGAGGATATACTGTTCTTGTCAGTTTCCTAAGCAGAGTTGAACTAGATATGGCCCGTGTGTGTAGGAAGCACAGTTCCTTTGTTCTGAACCAGCTCACTGTTCGGACCCCATAGGAAACACCTTAGAGTAGAAGAGTGCTCTTTTTTCAAAAGCAGAGTGTGTTTCTTATAAGGCGAGCTAGCTTTTGTTTCCCAGTCCTAAATGGAGTTGAATCACATGCAGTTTCTGGTCCTACGAGCAAGAGTTGTTTTCTGGTAAGAAGAGTCACTATTGTGCTCCCATTGTCATACACAGGGCAAATAGCACTGGTGTCTGTTCCCAGCATGTACTGTGTATTGGACTGAAGAGGAGCTACTGTTCTTGTCAGTTTCCTAAGCAGAGTTGAACTAGATATGGCCCCTGTATGTATGAAGCACAGTTCTTTTGTTCTGAGCAAGTTCACTCTTCTGGCCCTATAGGAAACACAGTAGAGTAGAAGAGTGCTCTTTTCTCAAAAGCAGAGTGTGTTTCTTATAAGGCGAGCTAGCTTTTGTTTCCCAGTCCTAAATGGAGTTGAGTCACATGCAGTTTCTGGTCCTACGAGCAAGAGTTGTTTTCTGGTAAGAAGAATCACTATTGCGCTCCCATTGTGATACACAGGGCAAATAGCACTGGTGTCTGTTCCCAGCATGTACTGTGTATTGGACTGAAGAGGAGCTACTGTTCTTGTCAGTTTCCTAAGCAGAGTTGAACTAGATATGGCCCCTGTATGTATGAAGCACAGTTCTTTTGTTCTGAGCAAGTTCACTCTTCTGGCCCTATAGGAAACACAGTAGAATAGAAGAGTGCTCTTTTTTCAAAAGCAGAGTGTGTTTCTTATAAGGCGAGCTAGCTTTTGTTTCCCAGTCCTAAATGGAGTTGAGTCACATGCAGTTTCTGGTCCTACGAGCAAGAGTTGTTTTCTGGTAAGAAGAATCACTATTGCGCTCCCATTGTCATACACAGGGCAAATAGCACTGGTGTCTGTTCCCAGCATGTACAGTGTATTAGACTGAAGAAGATATACTGTTCTTGTCAGTTTCCTGAGCAGAATTGAACTAGATATGGCCATGTGTGTAGTAAGCACACTTCTTTTTTTCTGTGCAAGCTCACTGTTCTGGCCTTATAAGAAACACAGTAGAGTAGAAGATTGCTCTTGTCTCAAAAGCAGAGTGTGTTTCTTGTAAGGTGAGCTATCGTTTATTTCCCAGTTCTAAATGGAGTTGAATCACATGCAGTTTCTGGTCCTATGAGCAAGAGTTGTTTTCTGGTAAGAAGAGTCACTATTGTTCTCCCATTGCCATACACATTGGAAATAGTACTCGCGTCTGTTCCCAGCATGTACAGTGTATTGGACTGAAAAGGATCTACTGTTCTTGTCACTTTCCTAAGCAGAATTGAACTAGATATGGCCCGTGTATGTAGGAAGCACAGTTCTTTTGTTCTGAGCCAGCTCACTGTTCGGACACTATAGGAAAAACAGTAGAGTAGAAGAGTGCTCTTTTCTCAAAAGCAGAGTGTGTTTCTTGTAAGGCGAGCTAGCGTTTCTTTCCCAGTCCTAAATGGAGTTGAGTCACATGAAGTTTCTGGTCCTACGAGCAAGAGTTGTTTTCTGGTAAGAAGAGTCACTATTGTGCTTTCATTGTCATACACAGGGCAAATAGCACTCGCGTCTGTTCCCAGCATGTACAGTGTATTGGACTGAAGAAGTTCTACTGTTCTTGTCAGTTTCCTAAGCAGAATTGAACTAGATATGGCACGTGTGTGTAGGAAGCACAGTTCTTTTATTCTGTGCAAGCTCACTGTTCTTGCCCTATAGGAAACACAGTAGAGTAGAAGAGTGCTCTTTTCTCAAAAGCAGAGTGTGTTTCTTGTAAGGCGAGCTATTGTTCGTTTCCCAGTCCTAAATGGAGTTGAGTCACATGCAGTTTTTGGTTCTACGAGCAAGAGTTGTTTTCTGGTAGGAAGAGTCTCTATTGCGCTCCCATTGCTATACACAGTTCAAATAGTACTCGCGTCTGTTCCCAGCATGTACAGTGTATTGGACTGAAAAGGATCTACTGTTATTGTCAGTTTCCTAAGCAGAATTGAACTAGATAAGGCCGTGTATGTAGGAAGCACAGTTCTTTTGTTCTGAACAAGCTCTCTGTTCTGGCCCTATATGAAACACAGTAGAGTAGAAGAGTGCTCTTTTCTCAAAAGCAGAGTGTGTTAATTGTAAGGCGAGCTAGCGTTTGTTTCCCAGTCCTAAATGGAGTTCAATCACTTGCAGTTTCTGGTCCTATGAGCAAGAGTTGTTTTCTGGTAAGTAAAGTCACTATCGCGCTCCCATTGCGATACAAGTGCAAATAGCACTCGCGTCTGTTCCCAGCAAGTACAGTGTATTGGACTGAAGAGGAGCTACTGTTCTTGTCAGTTTCCTAAGCAGAGTTGAACTAGTTTGGCCCGTGTGTGTAGGAAGCACAGTTCTTTTGTTCTGAGCAAGCTCACGATTCTGACGCTATAGGAAACACAGTAGAGTAGAAGAGTGCTCTTTTCTCAAAGGCAGAGTGTGTTTCTTGTAAGGCGAGCTATTGTTTGTTTCCCAGTCCTAAATAGAGTTGAATCACATCCAGTTTCTGGTCCTACGAGCAAGAGTTGTTTTCAGGTAAGAAGAGTCACTATTGTGCTCCCGTTGTCATACACAGGGCAAATAGCACTGGCATCTGTTCCCAGCATGTACTGTGTATTGGACTGAAGAGGAGCTACTGTTCTTGTCAGTTTCCTAAGCAGAGTTGAACTAGATATGGCCCCTGTGTGTAGGAAGCACAGTTCTTCTATTCTGAGCAAGTTCACTCTTCTGGTCCTGTAGGAAACACAGTAGAGTAGAAGAGTGCTCTTTTCTCAAAAGCAGAGTGTGTTTCTTGTAAGGCAAGCTAGCATTTGTTTCCCAGTCCTAAATGGAGTTGAATCACTTGCAGTTTCTGGTCCTACGAGCAAGAGCTGTTTTCTGGTAAGGAAAGTCACTATTGCGCTCCCTTTGCCATTCCTAGTGCAAATAGCACTCGCGTCTGTTCCCAGCCAGTACAATGTATTGGAATGAAGAGGAGCTTCTGTTGTTCTCAGTTTCTTAATAGGAGTTGAACTAGATATGGCCCGTGTGTGTAGGAAGCACAGATCTTTTGTTCTCAGAGAGCTTACTGTGCGGACACCATAGGTAACACAGTAGTGTAGAAGAGTGCTCTTTTCTCAAAAGCAGATTGTGTTTCTTGAAAGACGAGCTAGTGTTTCTTTCCCAGTCAGAAATGGAGTTGAATCACATGCAGTTTCTGGTCCTATGAGCAAGAGGTGTTTTCTGGTAAGAAGAGTCACTATTGTGCTCCCATTGCCATACACAGTGCAAATAGCCCTGTTGTCTGTTCCCAGCAAGTACAGTGTATTGGACTGAAGAGGAGCTACTGTTCTTGTCAGTTTCCTTAGCAGAGTTGAACTAGATATGGCCCGTGTGTGTAGGAAGGACAGTTCTTTTGTTCTGAGCAAGCTCACTGTTCTGGCCCTATAGGAAACACAGTAGAATAGAAGAGTGCTCTTTTCTCAAAAGCAGAATGTGTTTCTTGTAAGGCAAGCTAGGTTTTGTTTCCCAGTCCTAAATGGAGTTGAATCACATGCAGTTTCTGGTCCTACGATCAAGAGCTGTTTTCTTTTAAGAAAAGTCACTACTGCGCTCCCATTGCCATACATAGTGCAAATAGCACTCACGTCTGTTTCCAGCCAGTACAGTGTATTGGACTGAAGAAGAGCTACTGTTCTTCTCAGTTTCTTAAGAGGAGTTGAACTAAATATGGCCCGTGTGTGTAGGAAGCACAGTTCTTTTGTTCTGAGAAAGCTCACTGTGCGGACACCATAGGTAACACAGTAGTGTAGAAGAGTGCTCTTTTCTCAAAAGCAGATTGTGTTTCTAGAAAGGCGAGCTAGTGTTTCTTTTCCAGTCAGAAATGGAGTTGAATCACATGCAGTTTCTGGTCCTACGAGCAAGAGTTGTTTTCTGGTAAGGAAAGGCACTATTGCGCTCACCTTGCCATACACAGTGCAAATAGCACTCGCGTCTGTTTCCAGTAAGTACAGTTTATTGTACTGTAGAGGATCTACTGTTCTTGTCAGTGTCTTAAGCAGAGTTGAACCAGATACGGCCCGTGTGTGTAGCAAGCACAGTTCCTTTGTTCTGAGAAAGCTCACTGATAGGACCCCATAGGAAACACCTTAGAGTAGAAGAGTGCTCTTTACTCAAAAGCAGAGTGTGTTTCTTATAAGGCGAGCTAGCTTTTGTTTCCCAGTCCTAAATGGAGTTGAATCACATGCAGTTTCTGGTCCTACGAGCAAGAGTTGTTTTCTGGTAAGAAGAGTAACTATTGCGCTCCCATTGCTATACACAGTTCAAATCGTACTCGCGTCTGTTCCCAGCATATACAGTGTATTGGACTGAAAAGGATCTACTGTTCTTGTCTGTTTCCTAGGCAGAATTGAACTAGATATGTCCGTGTATGTAGGAAGCACAGTTCTTTTGTTCTGAGCAAGCTCTCTGTTCTGGCCCTATAGGAAACACAGTAGAGTAGAAGAGTGCTCTTTTCTCAAAAGCAGAGTGTGTTTCTTGTAAGGCGAGCTAGCGTTTGTTTCCCAGTCCTAAATGGAGTTGAATCCCATGCAGTTTTTGGTCCTACTAGCAAGAGTTGTTTTCTGGTAAGGAAAGTCACGATTGCGCTCCTTTTGCCATACACAGTGCAAAAAGCACTGGCGTCTGTTTCCAGCAAGTACAGTGTATTGGACTGAAGAAGAGCTACCGTTCTTGTCAGTTTCCTAAGAGGAGTTGAACTAGATATGGCCCGTGTGTGTAGGAAGCACAGTTCTTTTGTTCTGAGCAAGCTCACTGTTCAGACCCATTAGGAAACACAGTAGAGTAGAAGAGTGCTCTTTTCTCAAAAGCAGAGTGTGTTTCTTGATAGGCGAGGTAGTGTTTGTTTCCCAGTCAGAAATGGAGTTGAATCACATGCAGCTTCTGGTCCTACAAGCAAGAGTTGTTTTCTGGTAAGAAGAGTCACTATTGTGCTCCCATTGCCATACACAGTGCAAATATCACTGGCGTCTGTTCCCAGCAAGTACAGTGTATTGGACTGAAGAGGAGCTACTGTTCTTGTCAGTTTCCTAAGCAGAGTTGAACTAGATATGGCCCGTGTGTGTAGGAAGCACAGTTCTTTTGTTCTGAGCAAGCTCACTGTTCAGACCCCATAGGAAACACAGTAGAGTAGAAGAGTGCTCTTTTTTCAAGAGCAGAGTGTGTTTCTGGTAAGGCGAGCTAGCGTTTGTTTCCCAGTCAGAAATGGAGTTGAATCACATGCAGTTTCTGGTCCTACGTGCAAGAGTTTTTTTCTGGTAAGTAGAGTCACTATTGCGCTCCCATTGCCATACACAGTTCAAATAGTACTCGCGTCTGTTCCCAGCATGTACAGTGTATTGGACTGAAAAGGAGCTACTGTTCTTGTCAGTTTCCTAAGCAGAGTTGAACTAGATATGGCCGTGTATGTAGGAAGCACAGTTCTTTTGTTCTGAGCAAGCTCTCTGTTCTGGCCCTGTAGGAAACACAGTAGAGTAGAAGAGTGCTCTTTTCTCAAAAGCAGAGTGTGCTTTTTGTAAGGCGAGCTAGCATTTGTTTCCCAGGCCTAAATGGAGTTGAATCACTTGCAGTTTCTCGTCCTACGAGCAAGAGTTGTTTTCTGGTAAGGAAAGTCACTATTGCGCTCCCAATGCCATACATAGTGCAAAAAGCACTCGCGTCGGTTCCCAGCAAATACAGTGTATTGGACTGAAGAGGAGCTAATGTTCTTGTCAGTTTCCTAAACAGAGTTGAACCAAATATGGCCCCTGTGTATGGGAAGCACAGTTCTTTTGTTCTAAGCAAGCTCACTGTTAGGACCCCATAGGAAACATAGTAGAGTAGAAGAGTGCTCTTTTCTCAAAAGGAGAGTGTGTTTCTTGTAAGGGAGCTAGCGTTTGTTTCCCAGTCCTAAATGTAATATAATCACATGCAGTTTTTGGTCCTATGAGCAAGAGTTGTTTTCTGGTAAGGAAAGTCACTATTGTGTTCCCTTTGACATACACAGTGCAAATAGCACTCGCGTCTGTTTCCAGCAAGTGCAGTGTATTGGACTGAAGAGGAGCTACTGTTCTTGTCAGTTTCCTAAGCAGAGTTGAACTAGATATGGCCCGTGTGTGTAGGAAGCACAGTTCTTTTGTTCTGAGCAAGCTCACTGTTCGGACACCATAGGAAACCCAGTAGAATAGATGAGTGCTCTTTTTTCAAAAGCAGAGTTTGGTTCTTGAAAGGTGAGCTAGTGTTTGTTTCCCAGTCAGAGTGGAGTTGAATCCCATGCAGTTTCTGGTCCTACGAGCAAGAGTTTTTTTCTGGTAAGAAGAGTCCCTATTGCGATCCCATTGCCATACACAGTGCAAAATGCACTTGTGTCTGTTCCCAGCAAGTACAGTGTATTGGACTGAAGAGGAGCTACTGTTCTTGTCAGTTTCTAAGCAGAGTTGAACTAGATATGGCCCGTGTGTGTAGGAAGCACAGTTCCTTTGTTCTGAGCAAGCTCACTGTTCTGGCCCAAGAGGAAACACAGTAGAGTAGAAGAGTGCTCTTTTCTCAAAAGCAGAGTGTGTTTCTTGTAAGGCGACCCAGCGTTTGTTTCCCAGTCAGAAATGGAGTTGAATCACATGCAGTTACTGGTCCTACGTGCAAGAGTTGTTTTCTGGTAAGAAGAGTCACTATTGCGCTCCCATTGCTATACACTGGGCAAATAGTACTCGCGTCTGTTAACAGCATGTACAGTGTATTGGACTGAAAAGGATCTACTGTTCTTGTCAGTTTCCTAAGCAGAATTGAACTAGATATGGCCATGTATGTAGGAAGCACAGTTCTTTTGTTCTGAGCAAGCTCTCTGTTCCGGCCCTGTAGGAAACACAGTAGAGTAAAAGAGTGCTCTTTTCTCAAAAGCAGAGTGTGCTTTTTGTAAGGCGTACTAGCATTTGTTTCCCAGGCCTAAATGGAGTTGAATCACTTGCAGTTTCTGGTCCTACGAGCAAGAGTTGTTTTCTGGTAAGGAAAGTCACTATTGAGCTCCCATTGCCATACATAGTGCAAATAGCACTCGCGTCTGTTCCCAGCAAGTATAGTGTATTGGACTGAAGAGGAGCTATTGTTCTTGTCAGTTTCCTAAGCAGAGTTGAACTACATATGGCCCGTGTGTGTAGAAGCACAGTTCTTTTGTTCTGAGCAAGCTCACTGTTAGGACCCCATAGGAAACACAGTAGAGTAGAAGAGTGCTCTTTTCTCAAAAGCAGAGTGTGTTTCTTAAAAGGCAAGATGGTGTTTGTTTCCCAGTCAGAAATGGAGTTGAATCCCATGCAGTTTCTGGTCCTACGAGCAAGAGTTGTTTTCTGGTAAGAAGAGTCACTATTGCGCTCCCATTGCCATACACAGTGCAAATAGCACTGGCGTCTGTTCCCAGCAAGTACAGTGTATTGGACTGAAGAGGAGCTACTGTTCTTGTCAGTTTCCTAAGCAGAATTGAACTGGATATGGCCATGTATGTATGAAGCACAGTTCTTTTGTTCTGAGCAAGCTCTCTGTTCTGGCCCTATAGGAAACGCAGTAGAGTAGAAGTGTGCTCTTTTCTCAAAAGCGAGTATGTTTCTTGTAAGTTGAGCTATCATGTGTTTCTCAGTCCTAAATGGAGTTGAAACACATGCAGTTTTTGGTCCTAAAAGCAAGAGTGGTTTTCTGGTAAGGAAAGTCACTATTGCGCTCCCTTTGCCATACACAGTGCAAATAGCACTCGCGTCCTTTTCCAGCAAGTACAGTGTATTGGACTGAAGAGGATCTACTGTTCTTGTCAGTTTCCTAAGCAGAGTTGAACTAGATATGGCCCGTGTGTGTAGGAAGCAGACTTCTTTTGTTCTGAGCAAGCTCACTGTTCTGGCCCTACAGGAAACACAGTAGAGTAAAAGAGTGCTCTTTTCTCAAAATCAGAGTGTGTTTCTTATAAGTCGAGCTAGCATTTGTTTTCCAGTACTAAATGGAGTTGAGTCACATGCAGTTTTTGGTCCTACGAGCAAGAGTTGTTTTCTGGTAAGAAAAGTAACTATTGCGCTCCCATTGCCATACACAGTACAAATAGCATTCGCGTCTGCTTCCAGCAAGTACAGTGTATTGGACTGAAGAGCATCTACTGTTCTTGTCAGTTTCCTAAGCAGAATTGAACTAGATTTGTCCGTGTATGTATGAAGCACAGTTCTTTTGTTCTCAGAAAGCTCTCTGTTCTGGCCCTATAGGAAACACAGTAGAATAGAAGTGTGCTCTTTTCTCAAAAGCAGAGTGTGTTTTTTGTAAGGCGATCTAGCGTGTGTTTCCCAGTCCTAAATGGAGTTGAAACACATGCAGTTTTTGGTCCTACAAGCAAGATTTGTTTTCTGGTAAGGAAAGTCACTATTGTGCTCCCTTTGCCATACACAGTGCAAATAGCACTCGCGTCTGTTTCCAGGAAGTACAGTGTATTGGACTGAAGAGCATCTACTGTTCTTGTCAGTTTCCTAAGCAGAGTTGAACTAGATATGGCTCGTGAGTGTAGGAAGCACAGTACTTTTGTTCTGAACAAGCTCACTGTTCGGACCCCATAGGAAACACAGTAGAGTAGAAGAGTGCTCTTTTCTCAAAAGCAGAGTGTGTTTCTTGAAAGGCGAGCTGGTGTTTGTTTCCCAGTCAGAAATGGAGTTGAATCCCATGCAGTTTCTGGTCCTACGAGCAAGAGTTGTTTTCTGGTAAGAAGAGTCACTATTGTGCTCCCATTGCCATACACAGTGCAAATAGAACTCGCGTCTGTTCCCAGCAAGTACAGTGTATTGGACTGAATTGAAGCTACTGTTCTTGTCAGTTTCCTAAGCAGAGTGGAACTAGATATGGCCCGTGTGTGTAGGAAGCACAGTTCTTTTGTTCTGAACAAGCTCACTGTTCGGACCCCATAGGAAACACAGTAGAGTAGAAGAGTGCTCTTTTCTCAAAAGCAGAGTGTGTTTCTTGTAAGGCAAGCTAGCATTTGTTTCCCAGTCTTAAATGGAGCTGAGTCACACGCAGTTCTTGGTCCTATAGCAAGAGTTGTTTTTTTTTAATAAGAGTCACTATTGCGCTCCAATTGCCATAAACAGTGCAAATAGCACTGGCATCTATTCCCAGCAAGTACAGTGGATTGGACTGAAAAGGATCTACTCTTCTTGTCACTTTCCTAAGCAGAGTTGAAGTAGATATGGCCCATGTGTGTAGGAAGCACAGATTTTTTTTTCTGAGCAAGCTCACTGTTTGGACCCCATAGGAAACACAGTAGAGTAGAAGAGTGATCTTTTCTCAAAAGCAGAGTGTGTTTCTTGTCATGCGAGCTATCTTTTCTTTCCCAGTCCTAAATGGAGTTGAGTCACATGCAGTTTCTGGTCCTAAAATCAAGAGTTGTTTTCTGGTAAGAAGAGTCACTATTGAGCTCCCATTGTCATACACAGGGCAAATAGCACTGGTGTCTGTTCTCAGCATGTACAGTGTATTTGACTGAAGAAGATATACTGTTCTTGTCAGTTTCCTGAGCAGAATTGAACTAGATATGGCCGTGTGTGTAGGAAGCACACTTCTTTTTTTCTGTGCAAGCTCACTGTTCTGGCCCTATAGGAAACACAGTAGAGTAGAAGAGTGCTCTTTTCTCAAAAGCAGAGTGTGTTTCTTGTAAGGCAAGCTAGCATTTGTTTCCCAGTCTTAAATGGATTTGAGTCACATGCAGTTCTTGGTCCTATAGCAAGAGTTGTTTTTTGGTAATACGAGTGACTATATCACTCCAATTGCCATAAACAGTGCAAATAGCACTGGCATCTATTCCCAGCAAGTACAGTGGATTGGACTGAAGAGGATCTACTGTTCTTGTCACTTTCCTAAGCAGAGTTGAACTAGATATGGCCCGTGTGTAGGAAGCACAGATCTTTTTTTCTGAGCAAGCTCACTGTTTGGACCCCATAGGAAACACAGTAGAGTAGAAGAGTGCTCTTTTCTCAAAAGCAGAGTGTGTTTCTTGTAAGGCGAGCTAGCGTTTCTTTCCCAGTCCTAAATGGAGTTGAGTCACATGCAGTTTCTGGTCCTACGAGCAAGAGTTTTTTTCTGGTAAGAAGAGTCACTATTGCGCTCCCATTGTTATACACAGGGCAAATAGCACTGGCTTCTGTTCCCAGCATGTACAGTGTATTGGACTGAAGAGTTTCCACTGTTCTTGTTAGTTTCCTAAGCAGAATTGAACTAGATATGGCACGTGTGTGTAGGAAGCACAGTTCTTTTGTTCTGAACAAGCTCTCTGTTCTGGCCCTATAGGAAACACAGTAGTGTAGAAGAGAGCTCTTTTCTCAAAAGCAGAGTGTGTTTCATGTAAGGTGAGCTAGCGTTTGTTTCCCAGTCCTAAATGGAGTTGAATCACATGCAGTTTCTGGTCCTAAAATCAAGAGTTGTTTTCTGGTAAGAAGAGTCACTATTGAGCTCCCATTGTCATACACAGGGCAAATAGCACTGGTGTCTGTTCTCAGCATGTACAGTGTATTTGACTGAAGAGGATATACTGTTCTTGTCAGTTTCCTGAGCAGAATTGAACTAGATATGGCCGTGTGTGTAGGAAGCACACTTCTTTTTTTTCTGTGCAAGCTCACTGTTCTGGCCCTATAGGAAACACAGTAGAGTAGAAGAGTGCTCTTTTCTCAAAAGCAGAGTGTGTTTCTTGTAAGGCAAGCTAGCATTTGTTTCCCAGTCTTAAATGGAGTTGAGTCACATGCAGTTCTTGGTCCTATAGCAAGAGTTGTTTTTTGGTAATAAGAGTCACTATATCACTCCAATTGCCATAAACAGTGCAAATAGCACTGGCATCTATTCCCAGCAAGTACAGTGGATAGGACTGAAGAGGATCTACTGTTCTTGTCACTTTCCTAAGCTGAGTTGAACTAGATATGGCCCGTGTGTAGGAAGCACAGATCTTTTTTTCTGAGCAAGCTCACTGTTTGGACCCCATAGGAAACACAGTAGAGTAGAAGAGTGCTCTTTTCTCAAAAGCAGAGTGTGTTTCTTGTAAGGCGAGCTAGCGTTTCTTTCCCAGTCCTAAATGGAGTTGAGTCACATGCAGTTTCTGGTCCTACGAGCAAGAGTTTTTTTCTGGTAAGAAGAGTCACTATTGCGCTCCCATTGTTATACACAGGGCAAATAGCACTGGCTTCTGTTCCCAGCATGTACAGTGTATTGGACTGAAGAGTTTCCACTGTTCTTGTTAGTTTCCTAAGCAGAATTGAACTAGATATGGCACGTGTGTGTAGGAAGCACAGTTCTTTTGTTCTGAACAAGCTCTCTGTTCTGGCCCTATAGGAAACACAGTAGTGTAGAAGAGAGCTCTTTTCTCAAAAGCAGAGTGTGTTTCATGTAAGGTGAGCTAGCGTTTGTTTCCCAGTCCTAAATGGAGTTGAATCACATGCAGTTTCTGGTCCTACGGGCAAGAGTTGTTTTCTGGTAAGAAGAGTCACTATTGCGCTCCCATTTTCATACACAGGGCAAACAGCACTGGCATCTGTTCCCAGCATATGTAGTGTATTGGACTAAAAGGAGCTACTGTTCTTGTCAGTTTCCTAAGCAGAGTTGAACTAGATATGGCCCGTGTGTGTAGGAAGCACAGTTCTTTTGTTTTGAGCAAGCTCACGGTTCGGACCCCATAGGAAACACAGTAGAGTAGAAGAGTGCTCTTTTCTCAAAAGCAGAGTGTGTTTCTTATAAGGCGAGCTAGCGTTTGTTTCCCAGTCCTAAATGGAGTTGAGTCACATGCAGTTTCTGGTCCTATGAGCAGGAGTTGTTTTCTGGTAAGAAGAGTCACTATTGCGCTCCCATTGCTATACACAGTTCAAATAGTACTTGCGTCTGTTCCCAGCATGTACAGTGTTTTTGACAGAAAAGGATCTACTGCTCTTGTCAGTTTCCTAAGCAGAAATGAACTAGATATGGCCGTGTATGTAGGAAGCACAGTTCTTTTGTTCTGAGCAAGCTCACGGTCCGGAACCCATAGGAAACACAATAGAGTAGAATAGTGCTCTTTTCTCAAAAGCAGAGTGTGTTTCTTGTAAGGCAAGCTAGCGTTTGTTTCCCATTTCTAAATGGAGTTGAATCACATGCAGTTTTTGGTCCTACGAGCAAGAGTTGTTTTCTGGTAAGGAAAGTCACTATTGTGCTCCTCTTGCCATACACAGTGCAAATAGCACTCGCATCTGTTCCCAGCAAGTACAGTATATTGGACTGAAGAGGAAATAATCTTCTTGTCAGTTTCCTTAGCAGAGTTGAACTAGATATGGCCCGTTTTTCCAGGAAGCACAGTTCTTTTGTTCTGAGCAAGTTCACTGTTCTGGCCCTATAGGAAACACAGTAGAGTAGAAGAGAGCTCTTTTCTCAAAAGCAGAGTGTGTTTCTTGTAAGGCGAGCTAGCGTTTGTTTCCCAGTCCTAAATGGAGTTGAATCACATGCAGTTTCTGGTCCTATGGGCAAGAGTTGTTTTCTGGTAAGAAGAGACAGTATTGCACTCCCATTTTCATACACAGGGCAAATAGCACTGGCATCTGTTCCCAGCATATACAGTGTATTGGACTGAGAAGGAGCTACTGTTCTTGTCAGTTTCCTAAGCAGAGTTGAACTAGATATGGCCCGTGTGTGTAGGAAGCACAGTTCTTTTGTTTTGAGCAAGCTCACGGTTCGGACCCCATAGGAAACACAGTAGAATAGAAGAGTGCTCTTTTCTCAAAAGCAGAGTGTGTTTCTTATAAGGCGAGCTAGCGTTTGTTTCCCAGTCCTAAATAGAGTTGAGTCACATGCAGTTTCTGGTCCTACGAGCAAGAGTTGTTTTCTGGTAAGAAGAGTCACTATTGCGCTCCCATTGCCATTCATAGTGCAAATAGCACTCGCGTCTGTTCCCAGCAAGTACAGTTTATTGGACTGAAGAGGAGCTACTGTTCTTGTCACTTTCCTAAGCAGAGTTGAACTAGATATGGCCCGTGTGTGTAGGAAGCACAGTTCTTTGTTCTGAGGAAGCTCACTGTTCGGACCCCATAGGAAACACAGTAGAGTAGAAGAGTGCTCTTTTCTCAAAAGCAGAGTGTGTTTCTTGAAAGGCGAGCTGGTGTTTGTTTCCCAGTAGAAATGGAGTTGAATCCCATGCAGTTTCTGGTCCTACGAGCAAGAGTTGTTTTCTGGTAAGAAGAGTCACTATTGCGCTCCCTTTGCCATACACAGTGCAAATAGCACTGGCGTCTGTTCCCAGCAAGTACAGTGTATTGGACTGAAGAGGATCTACTGTTCTTGTCAGGTTCCTAAGCAGAGTTTAACTAGATATGGCCTGTGTGTGTAAGAAGCACAGTTCTTTTGTTCTGAGCAAGTTTACTGTTCTGGCCGTATAGGAAACACAGTAGAGCAGTAGAGTGCTCTTTTCTCAAAAGCAGAGTGTGTTTCTTGTCATGCGAGCTATCGTTTCTTTCCCAGTCCTAAATGGAGTTGAGTCACATGCAGTTTCTGGTCCTAAAATCAAGAGTTGTTTTCTGGTAAGAAGAGTCACTATTGAGCTCCCATTGTCATACACAGGGCAAATAGCACTGGTGTCTGTTCCCAGCATGTACAGTGTATTTGACTGAAGAGGATATACTGTTCTTGTCAGTTTCCTGAGCAGAATTGAACTAGATATGGCCGTGAGTGTAGGAAGCACACTTCTTTTTTCCTGTGCAAGCTCACTGTTCTGGCCCTATAGGAAACACAGTAGAGTAGAAGAGTGCTCTTTTCTCAAAAGCAGAGTGTGTTTCTTGTAAGGCAAGCTAGCATTTGTTTCCCTGTCTTAAATGGATTTGAGTCACATGCAGTTCTTGGTCCTATAGCAAGAGTTGTTTTTTGGTAATAAGAGTCACTATTGCGCTCCAATTGCCATAAACAGTGCAAATAGCACTGGCATCTATTCCCAGCAAGTACAGTGGATTGGACTGAAGAGGATCTACTGTTCTTGTCACTTTCCTAAGCAGAGTTGAACTAGATATGGCCCGTGTGTGTAGGAAGCACAGATCTTTTTTTCTGAGCAAGCTCACTGTTTGGACCCCATAGGAAACACAGTAGAGTAGAAGAGTGCTCTTTTCTCAAAAGCAGAGTGCGTTTCTTGTAAGGCGAGCTAGCGTTTCTTTCCCAGTCCTAAATGGAGTTGAGTCACATGCAGTTTCTGGTCCTACGAGCAAGAGTTTTTTTCTGGTAAGAAGAGTCACTATTGCGCTCCCATTGTCATACACAGGGCAAATAGCACTGGCCTCTGTTCCCAGCATGTACAGTGTATTGGACTGAAAAGGATCTACTGTTCTTGTCAGTTTCCTAAGCAGAATTGAACTAGATATGGCACGTGTGTGTAGGAAGCACAGTTCTTTTGTTCTGAGCAAGTTCACTGTTCTGGCCCTATAGGAAACACAGTAGAGTAGAAGAGTGCTCTTTTCTCAAAAGCAGAGTGTGTTTCTTGTAAGGCGAGCTAGCGTTCGTTTCCCAGTCCAAAATGGAGTTGAGTCACATGCAGTTTTTGGTCCTATGAGCTAGAGTTGTTTTCTGGTAAGGAGAGTCACTATTGTGCTCCCATTGCCATACACAGTACAAATAGCATTCGGGTCTGTTCCCAGCATGTACAGTGTATTGGACTGAAAAGGATCTACTGTTATTGTCAGTTTCCTAAGCAGAATTGAACTAGATATGGCCGTGTATGTAGGAAGCACAGTTCTTTTGTTCTGAGCAAGCTCTCTGTTCTGGCCCTATAGGAAACACAGTAGTGTAGAAGAGTGCTCTTTTCTCAAAAGCAGAGTGTGTTTCTTGTAAGGCAAGGTAGCGTTTGTTTCCCATTTCTAAATGGATTTGAATCACATGCAGTTTCTGGTCCTACGGGCAAGAGTTTTTTTCTGGTAAGAAGAGTCACTATTGCGCTCTTATTTTCATACACAGGGCAAATAGCACTGGCATCTCTTCCCAGCATATATAGTGTATTGGACTGAAAAGGAGCTACTGTTCTTGTCAGTTTCCTAAGCAGAGTTGAACTAGATATGGCCCGTGTGTGTAGGAAGCACAGTTCTTTTGTTTTGAGCAAGCTCACTGTTCGGACACCATAGGAAATACAGTAGAGTACAAGAGTGCTCTTTTCTCAAAAGCAGAGTGTGTTTCTTGAAAGGCGAGGTAGTGTTTGTTTCCCAGTCAGAAAAGGAATTGAATCCCGTGCAGTTTCTGGTCCTACGAGCAAGAGTTTTTTCTGGTAAGAAGAGTCACTATTGCTCTCCCATTGCCATACACAGTGCAAATAGCACTGGCGTCTGTTTCCAGCATTTACAGAGTATTGGACTGAAAAGGAGCTACTGTTCTTGTCAGTTTCCTAAGCAGAGTTGAACTAGATAAGGCCTCTGTGTGTAGGAAGCACAGTTCTTTTGTTCTGAGCAAGTTCACTGTTCTGGCACTATAGGAAACACAGTAGAGTAGAAGAGTGCTCTTTTCTCAAAAGCAGAGTGTGCTTCTTGTAAGGCGAGCTACCATTTCTTTCCCAGTCCTAAATGGAGTTGAGTCACATACAGTTTCTGGTCTTACAAGCAAGAGTTGTTTTCTGGTAAGAAGAGTCACTATTGCGCTCCCATTGTCATACACAGGGCAAATAGCACTGGTGTCTGTTCCCAGCATGTGCAGTGTATTTGACTGAAAAAGGTATACTGTTCTTGTCAGTTTCCTAAGCTGAATTGAACTAGATATGGCCATGTGTGTAGGAAGCACACTTCTTTTGTTCTGTACAAGCTCACTGTCCTGGCCCTATAGAAAACACAGTAGAGTAGAAGGGTGCTCTTTTCTCTAAAGTAGAGTGTGTTTCTTGAAAGGCGAGCTAGCATTTATTTCCCAGTTCTAAATGGAGTTGAATCATGTGCAGTTTTTGGTCCTATGAGCAAGAGTTGTTCTCTGGTAAGGAAAGTCACTATTGCGCTCCCTTTGCCATACACAGTGCAAATAGCACTCGCGTCATTTTCCAGCAAGTACAGTTTATTGGATTGAAGAGGATCTACTGTTCTTGTCACTTTCCTAAGCAGAGTTGAACTAGATATGGCCCGTGTGTGTAGGAAGCACAGTTCTTTTGTTCTGAGCAAGCTCACTGTTCGGACCTCATAGGAAACACAGTAGAGTAGAAGAGTGATCTTTTCTCAAAAGCAGAGTGTGTTTCTTTTAAGGCGAGCTAGCGTTTGTTTCCCAGTCCTAAATGGAGTTGAATCACATGCAATTTCTGGTCATATGAGCAAGAGTTGTTTTCTGGTAAGAAGAGTCACTATTGTGCTATCATTGTCATACACCGGGCAAATAGCACTGCCATCTGTTCCCAGCATGTACAGTGTATTGGACTGCATAGCAGCTATTGTTCTTGTCAGTTTCCTAAGCAGAGTTGAACTAGATATGGCCCGTGTGTGTAGGAAGCACAGTTCTTTGTTCTGAGCCAGCTCACTGTTTTGGCCCTATAGGAAACACAGTAGAGTAGAAGAGTGCTCTTTTCTCATAAGCAGAGTGTGTTTCATGTAAGGCGAGCTGGCGTTTGTTTCCCAGTCCTAAATGGAGTTGAATCACATGCAGTTTTTGGTCCTACGAGCAAGAATTGTTTTCTGGTAATGAAAGTCACTATTGTGCTCCCACTGCCACACACAGTGCAAATAGGACTCGCGTCTGTTCCCATCAAGTACAGTGTATTGGACTGAAGAGGAGCTACTGTTCTTGTCAGTTTCCTAAGCAGAGTTGAACTAGATATGGCCCGTGTGTGTAGGAAGCACAGTTCTTTTGTTCTGAGCAAGCTCACTGGTCGAACCCATAGTAAACAAAGTAGAGTTGAAGAGTGCTCTTTTCTCAAGCAGAGTGTTTTTCTTGTAAGGCGAGCTAGCGTTTGTTTCCCAGTCAGAAATGGAGTTGAATCACATGCAGTTTCTGGTCCTACGAGCAAGATTTGTTTTCTGGTAAGGCAATTCACTATTGCACTCCCATTGCCATACACAGTTCAAAGAGCACTTGCGTCTGTTCCCAGCAAGTACAGTGTATTGGACTGAAGAGGATCTACTGTTCTTGTCAGTTTTCTATGCAGAGTTGAACTAGATATGGCCCGTGTGTGTAGGATGCACAGTTCTTTTGTTCTGAGCAAGCTCACTATTCGGACACCATAGGAAACACAGTAGAGTAGAAGAGTGCTCTTTTCTCAAAACCAGAGTGTGTTTCTTGTAAAGCGAGCTAGCATTTTTTTCCCAGTCCTAAATGGAGTAGAATCACATGCAGTTTCTGGTCCTACGAGCAAGAGTTGTTTTCTGGTAAGAAGAGTCTCTATTGCGCTGCCATTGTCATACACAGGTCAAATAGCATTGGCGTCTGTTCCCAGCATGTACTGTGTATTGGACAGAAGAGGATCTACTGTTCTTGTCAGTTTCCTAAGTAGAATTGAACTAGATATGGCCCGTGTGTGTAGGAAGCACTGTTCTCTTGTTCTGATCAAGCTCACTCTTCTGGCCCTATAGGAAACACAGTAGAGCAGAACAGTGCTCTTTTATCAAAAGCAGAGTGTGTTTCTTGTAAGGCGAGCTAGCGTTTGTTTCCCAGTCCTAAATGGTGTTGAATCACATGCAGTTTTTGGTCCAACGAGCTAGAGTTGTTTTCTGGTAAGGAAAGTCACTATTGCGCTCCATTTGCCAAACAGTGCAAATAGCACTCGCGTCTGTTCCCAGCAAGTACAGTTTATTGGACTGAAGAGAAGCACCTCTTCTTGTCAGTTTCCTAAGCAGAGTGAAAATAGATATGGCCCGTGTGTGTAGGAAGCACAGTTCTTTTGTTCTCAGCAAGCTCACTGTTCTGGTCCTATAGGAAACACAATAGAGTAGAAGAGTGCTTTTTCTCAAAAGCAGAGTGTGTTTCTTGTAAGGGGAGCTAGTGTTTGTTTCCCTGTCAGAAATGGAGTTGAATCACATGCAGTTTCTGGTCCTATGAGCAAGACTTATTTTCTGGTAAGAAGAGTCACTATTGGGATCCATTTGCCACACAGTGTAAATAGCACTCGCGTCTGTTGCCAGCAATAAAGTGTATTGGACTGAGGAGAAGCTACTGTTCTTGTCAGTTTCCTAAGCAGAGTTGAAGTAGATATGGCCCGTGTGTGTAGGAAGCACAGTTCTTTCGTTCTGACGAAGCTCACTGTTCTGGCCATACAAGAAACACAGTAGAGTAGAAGAGTGCTCTTTTCTCAAAAGCAGAGTGTGTTTCTTTTAAGGCGAGCGAGTGTTTGTGTCCCCATCAGAAATAGAGTTGAATCACATGCGGTTTCTGGTCCTATGAGTAATAGTTTTTTCACTGCCATACACAGTGCAAGCAGCACTTGCGTCTGTTCCCAGCAAGTACAGTGTATTGGAATGAAGAGAAGCTCCTCTTCTTGTCAGGTTCCTAAGCAGAGTTGAAGTAGATATGGCCCGTGTGTGTAGGAAGAACAGTTCTTTTGTTTTGAGCAAGCTCACTGTTCTGGCCCTATAGGAGACACAGTAGAGAAGAAGAGTGCTCTTTTCTCAAAAGCAGAGCGTGTTTCTTGTAAGGTGAGCTAGTGTTTGTTTCCCAGTCAGAAATGGAGTTGAATCACATGCACTTTCTGGTCCTACGAGCAAGACTTGTTTTCTCGTAAGAAGAGTCACTATTGCAATCCATTGGCACACAGTGCAAATAGCACTCGTGTCTGTTGCCAACAAATACAGAGTATTGGACTGAAGAGAAGCTACTGTTCTTGTCAGTTTCTTAAGCAGAGTTGACGTAGATATGGCCCGTGTGTGTAGGAAGCACAGTTCTTTTGTTCTGAGCAAGCTCACTGTTCCGGCCCTATAGGAAACACAGCAGAGTAGAAGAGTGCTCTTTTCTCAAAAGCATACTGTGTTTCTTGTAAGTCGAGCTAGTGTTTGTTTCCCGGTCAGAAATGGAGTTGAATCACATGCAGTTTCTGGTCTTACGAGCAAGAGTTGTTTTCTGGTAAGTAGAGTCACTATTGCGATCCATTTGCCACACAGTGCAAATAGCACTCGCGTCTGTTCCCAGCAAGTACAGTTTATTGGACTGAAGAGAAGCTCCTCTTCTTGTCAGTTTCCTAAGCAGAGTGAAAATAGATATGGCCCGTGTGTGTAGGAAGCACAGTTCTTTTGTTCTCAGCAACCTCACTGTTCTGGTCCTATAGGAAACACAATAGAGTAGAAGAGTGCTTTTTCTCAAAAGCAGAGTGTGTTTCTTGTAAGGCGAGCTAGTGTTTGTTTCCCTGTCAGAAATGGAGTTGAATCACATGCAGTTTCTGGTCTCACGAGCAAGACCTATTTTCTGGTAAGAAGAGTCAGTATTGCGATCCATTTGCCACACAGTGTAAATAGCACTCGCGTCTGTTGCCAGCAATACAGTGTATTGGACTGAAGAAGAGCTCCTGTTCTTGTCAGTTTCCTAAGCAGAGTTGAAGTAGGTATGGCCCGTGTGTGTAGTAAGCACAGTTCTTTTGTTCTGAGCAAGCTCACTGTTCTGGCCCTATAGGAAGCACAGTAGAGTAGAAGAGTGCTCCTTTCTCAATAGCAGAGTGTGTTTCTTGTAAGGCGAGCTAGTGTTTGTTTCCCATTCAGAAATGGAGTTGAATCACATGCAGTTTCTGGTCCTACGAGCAAGAGTTGTTTTCTGGTAAGAAGAGTCACTATTGCGATCCCATTGCCATACACAGTGCAAGTAGCACTCGCATCTGTTTCCAGCAAGTACAGTGTATTGGACTGAAGAGAAGCTACTGTTCTTGTCAGTTTCCTAAGCAGAGTTGAAGTAGATATGGACCGTGTGTAGGAAGCACCGTTCTTTTATTCTGAGGAAGCTCACTCTTCTGGCCCTATAGGAAACACAGTAGAGTAGAAGAGTGCTCTTTCTCAAAAGCAGAGTGTGTTTCTTTTAAGGCGAGCTAGTGTTTGTTTCCCAATCAGAAATAGAGTTGAATCCCATGCGGATTCTGGTCCTATGAGTAAGAGTTTTTTCACTGCCATACACAGTGCAAGCAGCACTTGCATCTGTTCCCAGCAAGTACAGTGTATTGGAATGAAGAGAAGCTCCTGTTCTTGTCAGGTTTCTAAGCAGAGTTGAAGTAGATATGGCTCGTGTGTGTAGGAAGAACAGTTCTTTTGTTCTGAGCAAGCTCACTGTTCTAGCCCTATAGGAGACACAGTAGAGTAGAAGAGTGCTCTTTTCTCAAAAGCAGAGTGTGTTTCTTGGAAGGCGAGCTAGTGTTTGTTTCCCTGTCAAACTGGAGTTGAATCACATGCACTTTCTGGTCCTACGAACAAGACTAGTTTTCTGTTAAGAAGAGTCACTAATGCGATCCATTTGCCACACAGTGCAAATAGCACTCACGTATGTTCCCAGCAAGTACAGTGTATTGGCCTTAAGAGAAGCTACTATTCTTGTCAGTTTCCTAAGCAGAGTGGAAATAGATACGGTCCGTGTGTGTAGGAGCACAGTTCTTTTGTTCTGAGCAAGCTCACTGTTCTGGCCCTATAGGAAACACAGTATAGTAGAAGAGTGCTCTTTTCTCAAAAGCAGTGTGTGTTTCTTGTACTGCGAGCTAGTGCTTGTTTCCCTGTTAGAAATGGAGTTCAATCACATGAAGTTTCTGGTCCTACGAGCAAGACTTGTTTTCTGGTAAGAAGAGTCACTATTGCGATCCATTTGCCACACAGTGCAAATAGCACTCGCGTCTGTTGCCAACAAGTACAGTGTATTGGACTGAAGAGAAGCTACTGTTCTTGACAGTTTCCTAAGCACAGTTGTAGTAGATATGGCCCGTGTGTGTAGGAAGCACAGTTCTTTTTTTCTGAGCAAGCTCACTGTTCTGGCCCTATAGGAAACACAGCAGAGTAGAAGAGTGAT
Source organism: Peromyscus eremicus (assembly GCF_949786415.1). Lineage (NCBI taxonomy): Eukaryota > Metazoa > Chordata > Mammalia > Rodentia > Cricetidae > Peromyscus > Peromyscus eremicus. Next base: position 48,831 of record NW_026736256.1, on the reverse strand, counting down.
CTTTTCGCTAAAGCAGAGTGTATTTCTTGGAAGGCGAGCTAGTGTTTGTTTCCCAGTCAGAAATGGAGTTGAATCACATGCAGTTTCTGTCCCTACGAGCAAGAGTTGTTTTCTGGTAAGTAGAGTCACTATTGCGATCCATTTGCCACACAGTGCAAATAACACTCTCTTCTGTTCCCAGCAAGTACAGTTTATTGGACTGAAGAGAAGCAACTATTCTTGTCAGTTTCCTAAGCAGAGTGAAAATAGATATGGCCCGTGTGTGTAGGAGCACAGTTCTTTTGTTCTGAGCAAGCTCACTGTTCTGGTCCTATAGGAAACCCAATAGAGTAGAAGAGTGCTTTTTCTCAAAAGCAGAGTGTGTTTCTTGTAAGGCGAGCTAGTGTGTGTTTCCCTGTCAGAAATGGAGTTGAATCACATGCAGGTTGTGGTACTACGAGCAAGACTTATTTTCTGGTAAGAAGAGTCACTATTGCGATCCATTTGCCAAACAGTGTAAATAGCACTCGCGTCTGTTGCCAGCAATACAGTGTATTGGACTGAAGAAGAGCTCCTGTTCTTGTCAGTTTCCTAAGCAGAGTTTAAGTAGGTATGGCCCGTGTGTGTAGTAAGCACAGTTCTTTTGTTCTGAGCAAGCTCACTGTTCTGGCCCTATAGGAAACACAGTAGAGTAGAAGAGTGCTCTTTTCTCAATAGCAGAGTGTGTTTCTTATAAGGCGAGCTAGTGTTTGTTTCCCCATCAGAAATAGAGTTGAATCACATGCGGTTTCTGGTCCTATGAGTAAGAGTTTTTTCACTGCCATATACAGTGCAAGCAGCACTTGCGTCTGTTCCCAGCAAGTACAGTGTATTGGAATGAAGAGAAGCTACTATTCTTGTCAGTTTCCTAAGCAGAGTGGAAATAGATATGGCCCGGGTGTGTAGGAGCACAGTTCTTTTGTTCTGAGCAAGCTCACTGTTCTGGCCCTATAGGAAACACAGTATAGTAGACCAGTGCTCTTTTCTCAAAAGCAGTGTGTGTTTCTTGTACTGTGAGCTAGTGTTTGTTTCCCTGTTACAAATGGAGTTGAATCACATGCAGTTTCTGGTCCTATGAGCAAGAGTTGTTTTCTGGTAAGAAGAGTCACTATTGCGATCCCATTGCCATACAGAGTGCAAGTAGCACTTGCATCCGTTTCCAGCAAGTACAGTGTATTGGACTGAAGAGAAGCTCCTCTTCTTGTCAGTTTCCTAAGCAGAGTGGAAGTAGATATGGCCCTTGTGTGTAGGAAGCTAGTTCTTTTGTGCTGAGCAAGCTCACTGTTCTGGCCATATAGGAAACACAGTAGAGTAAAAGAGTGCTCTTTTCCCAATAGAAAAGTGTGTTTCTTGTAAGGCGAGCTAGTGTTTGTTTCCCAGTCAGAAATGGAGTTGAATCACATGCAGTTTTTGTCCTAGGAACAAGACTTGTTTTCTGGTAATAAGTGTCACTAATGCAATCCATTTGACACACTGTGCAAATAGCACTCGCGTATGTTCCCATTAAGTAGAGTGTATTGGACTGAAGAGAAGCTACTGTTCTTGTCAGTTTCCTAAGCAGAGTTGAAGTAGATATGGCCCGTGTGTGTAGGAAGCACAGTTCTTTTGTTCTGAGCAAGCTCACTGTTCTGGCCCTATAGGAAACACAGTAGAGTAGAAGAGTGCTCTTTTCTCAAAAGCAGAGTGTGTTTCTTTTAAGGCGAGCTAGTGTTTGTTTCCCCATCAGAAATAGAGTTGAATCACATGCGGTTTCTGGTCCTATGAGTAAGAGTTTTTTCACTGCCATACACAGTGCAAGCAGCACTTGCGTCTGTTCCCAGCAAGTACAGTGTATTGGAATGAAGAGAAGCTCCTCTTCTTGTCAGGTTCCTAAGCAGAGTTGAAGTAGATATGGCCGTGTGTGTAGGAAGAACAGTTCTTTTGTTCTGAGCAAGCTCACTGTTCTGGCCCTATAGGAAACACCTTAGAGTAGAAAAGTGCTCTTTTCTCAAAAAAAGAGCGTGTTTCTTGTAAGGCGATCTAGTGTTTGTTTCCCAGTCATAAATGGAGTTGAATCACATGCAGTTTCTGGTCCTACGAGCAAGACTTGTTTTCTGTTAAGAAGAGTCACTATTGTGCTCCCATTTCCGTACACAGTGCAAATAGCACTCGCGTCTGTTCCCAGCAAGTACAGTTTATTGCACTGAAGAGAAGCTACTGTTCTTGTCAGTTTCCTAAGCAGAGTTGAAGTAGATATGTCCCATTTGTGTAGGAAGCACAGTTCTTTTGTTCTGAGGAAGCTCACTGTTCTGGCCCTATAGGAAACACAGTAGAGTAGAAGAGTGCTCTTTTCTCAAAAGCAGAGTGTGTTTCTTTTAGGCAAGCTATTGTTTGTTTCCCTGTCAGAAATGGAGTTGAATCAGATGCAGTTTCTGGTCCTACGAGCCAGACTTGTTTTCTGATAAGAAGAGTCACTAATGCGATCGATTTGCCACACAGTGCAAATAGCACTCGCATCTGTTCCCAGCAAGTACAGTGTATTGGACTGAAGAGAAGCTACTATTCTTGTCAGTTTCCTAAGCAGAGTGGAAATAGATATGGCCCGTGTGTGTAGGAGCACAGTTCTTTTGTTCTGAGCAAGCTCACTGTTCTGGCCCTATAGGAAACACAGTATAGTAGAAGAGTGCTCTTTTCTCAAAAGCAGTGTGTGTTTCTTGTACTGTGAGCTAGTGCTTGTTTCCCTGTTAGAAATGGAGTTCAATCACATGAAGTTTCTGGTCCTACGAGCAAGACTTGTTTTCTGGTAAGAAGAGTCACTATTGCGATCCATTTGCCACACAGTGCAAATAGCACTCGCGTCTGTTGCCAACAAGTACAGTGTATTGGACTGAAGAGAAGCTACTGTTCTTGACAGTTTCCTAAGCACAGTTGTAGTAGATATGGCCCGTGTGTGTAGGAAGCACAGTTCTTTTTTTCTGAGCAAGCTCACTGTTCTGGCCCTATAGGAAACACAGCAGAGTAGAAGAGTGATCTTTTCGCTAAAGCAGAGTGTATTTCTTGGAAGGCGAGCTAGTGTTTGTTTCCCAGTCAGAAATGGAGTTGAATCACATGCAGTTTCTGTCCCTACGAGCAAGAGTTGTTTTCTGGTAAGTAGAGTCACTATTGAGATCCATTTGCCACACAGTGCAAATAACACTCTCTTCTGTTCCCAGCAAGTACAGTTTATTGGACTGAAGAGAAGCAACTATTCTTGTCAGTTTCCTAAGCAGAGTGAAAATAGATATGGCCCGTGTGTGTAGGAGCACAGTTCTTTTGTTCTGAGCAAGCTCACTGTTCTGGTCCTATAGGAAACCCAATAGAGTAGAAGAGTGCTTTTTCTCAAAAGCAGAGTGTGTTTCTTGTAAGGCGAGCTAGTGTGTGTTTCCCTGTCAGAAATGGAGTTGAATCACATGCAGGTTGTGGTACTACGAGCAAGACTTATTTTCTGGTAAGAAGAGTCACTATTGCGATCCATTTGCCAAACAGTGTAAATAGCACTCGCGTCTGTTGCCAGCAATACAGTGTATTGGACTGAAGAAGAGCTCCTGTTCTTGTCAGTTTCCTAAGCAGAGTTTAAGTAGGTATGGCCCGTGTGTGTAGTAAGCACAGTTCTTTTGTTCTGAGCAAGCTCACTGTTCTGGCCCTATAGGAAACACAGTAGAGTAGAAGAGTGCTCTTTTCTCAATAGCAGAGTGTGTTTCTTATAAGGCGAGCTAGTGTTTGTTTCCCCATCAGAAATAGAGTTGAATCACATGCGGTTTCTGGTCCTATGAGTAAGAGTTTTTTCACTGCCATATACAGTGCAAGCAGCACTTGCGTCTGTTCCCAGCAAGTACAGTGTATTGGAATGAAGAGAAGCTACTATTCTTGTCAGTTTCCTAAGCAGAGTGGAAATAGATATGGCCCGGGTGTGTAGGAGCACAGTTCTTTTGTTCTGAGCAAGCTCACTGTTCTGGCCCTATAGGAAACACAGTATAGTAGACCAGTGCTCTTTTCTCAAAAGCAGTGTGTGTTTCTTGTACTGTGAGCTAGTGTTTGTTTCCCTGTTACAAATGGAGTTGAATCACATGCAGTTTCTGGTCCTATGAGCAAGAGTTGTTTTCTGGTAAGAAGAGTCACTATTGCGATCCCATTGCCATACAGAGTGCAAGTAGCACTTGCATCCGTTTCCAGCAAGTACAGTGTATTGGACTGAAGAGAAGCTCCTCTTCTTGTCAGTTTCCTAAGCAGAGTGGAAGTAGATATGGCCCTTGTGTGTAGGAAGCTAGTTCTTTTGTGCTGAGCAAGCTCACTGTTCTGGCCATATAGGAAACACAGTAGAGTAAAAGAGTGCTCTTTTCCCAATAGAAAAGTGTGTTTCTTGTAAGGCGAGCTAGTGTTTGTTTCCCAGTCAGAAATGGAGTTGAATCACATGCAGTTTTTGTCCTAGGAACAAGACTTGTTTTCTGGTAATAAGTGTCACTAATGCAATCCATTTGACACACTGTGCAAATAGCACTCGCGTATGTTCCCATTAAGTAGAGTGTATTGGACTGAAGAGAAGCTACTGTTCTTGTCAGTTTCCTAAGCAGAGTTGAAGTAGATATGGCCCGTGTGTGTAGGAAGCACAGTTCTTTTGTTCTGAGCAAGCTCACTGTTCTGGCCCTATAGGAAACACAGTAGAGTAGAAGAGTGCTCTTTTCTCAAAAGCAGAGTGTGTTTCTTTTAAGGCGAGCTAGTGTTTGTTTCCCCATCAGAAATAGAGTTGAATCACATGCGGTTTCTGGTCCTATGAGTAAGAGTTTTTTCACTGCCATACACAGTGCAAGCAGCACTTGCGTCTGTTCCCAGCAAGTACAGTGTATTGGAATGAAGAGAAGCTCCTCTTCTTGTCAGGTTCCTAAGCAGAGTTGAAGTAGATATGGCCGTGTGTGTAGGAAGAACAGTTCTTTTGTTCTGAGCAAGCTCACTGTTCTGGCCCTATAGGAAACACCTTAGAGTAGAAAAGTGCTCTTTTCTCAAAAAAAGAGCGTGTTTCTTGTAAGGCGATCTAGTGTTTGTTTCCCAGTCATAAATGGAGTTGAATCACATGCAGTTTCTGGTCCTACGAGCAAGACTTGTTTTCTGTTAAGAAGAGTCACTATTGTGCTCCCATTTCCGTACACAGTGCAAATAGCACTCGCGTCTGTTCCCAGCAAGTACAGTTTATTGCACTGAAGAGAAGCTACTGTTCTTGTCAGTTTCCTAAGCAGAGTTGAAGTAGATATGTCCCATTTGTGTAGGAAGCACAGTTCTTTTGTTCTGAGGAAGCTCACTGTTCTGGCCCTATAGGAAACACAGTAGAGTAGAAGAGTGCTCTTTTCTCAAAAGCAGAGTGTGTTTCTTTTAGGCAAGCTATTGTTTGTTTCCCTGTCAGAAATGGAGTTGAATCAGATGCAGTTTCTGGTCCTACGAGCCAGACTTGTTTTCTGATAAGAAGAGTCACTAATGCGATCGATTTGCCACACAGTGCAAATAGCACTCGCATCTGTTCCCAGCAAGTACAGTGTATTGGACTGAAGAGAAGCTACTATTCTTGTCAGTTTCCTAAGCAGAGTGGAAATAGATATGGCCCGTGTGTGTAGGAGCACAGTTCTTTTGTTCTGAGCAAGCTCACTGTTCTGGCCCTATAGGAAACACAGTATAGTAGAAGAGTGCTCTTTTCTCAAAAGCAGTGTGTGTTTCTTGTACTGTGAGCTAGTGCTTGTTTCCCTGTTAGAAATGGAGTTTAATCACATGCAGTTTCTGGTCCTACGAGCAAGACTTGTTTTCTCGTAAGAAGAGTCACTATTGCGATCCATTTGCCACACAGTGCAAATAACACTCGCGTCTATTGCCAACAAGTACAGTGTATTGGACTGAAGAGAAGGTACTGTTCTTGTCAGTTTCTTAAGCAGAGTTGAAGTAGATATGGCCCGTATGTGTAGGAAGCACAGTTCTTTTGTTCTGAGGAAGCTCACTGTTCTGGCCCTGTAGGAAACACAGTAGAGTTGAAGAGTGCTCTTTTCTCAAAAGCAGACTGTGTTTCTTGTAAGGCGAGCTAGTGTTTGTTTCCCAGTCAGAAATAAAGTTGAATCACATGCAGTTTTTGGTCCTACGAGCAAGAGTTGTTTTCTCATAAGTAGAGTCACTATTGCGATCCATTTGCCACACAGTGCAAATAGCACTCGTTTCTGTTCCCAGCAAGTACAGTTTATTGGACTGAAGAGAAGCACCTCTTCTTGTCAGTTTCCTAAGCACAGTGAAAATAGATATGGCCCGTGTGTGTAAGAAGCACAGTTCTTTTGTTCTCAGCAAACTCACTGTTCTGGTCTTATAGGAAACACAATAGAGTAGAAGAGTGCTTTTTCTCAAAAGAAGAGTGTGTTTCTTGTAAGGGGAGCTAGTGTTTGTTTCCCTGTAAGAAATGGAGTAGAATCACATGCAGTTTCTGGTCCTATGAGCAAGACTTATTTTATGGTAAGAAGAGTCACTATTGGGATCCTTTTGCCACACAGTGTAAATAGCACTCACGTCTGTTGCCAGCAATACAGTGTATTGGACTGAAGAGAAGCACCTCTTCTTGTCAGTTTCCTAAGCAGAGTTCAAGTAGATATGGCCCGTGTGTGTAGGAAGCACAGTTCTTTTGTTCTGAGCAAGCTCACTGTTCTGGCCCTATAGGAAACACAGTATAGTAGAAGAGTGCTCTTTTCTCAAAAGCAGAGTGTGTTTCTTTTAAGGCGAGCTAGTGTTTGTTTCCCCATCAGAAATAGAGTTGAATCACATGTGGTTTCTGTTCCTATGAGTAAGGGTTTTTTCACTGCCATACACAGTGCAAGCAGCATTTGCGTCTGTTCCCAGCAAGTACAGTGTATTGGAATGAAGAGAAGCTCCTCTTCTTGTCAGTTTCCTAAGCAGAGTGGAAATAGATATGGCCTGTGTGTGTAGGAAGCACAGTTCTTTTGTTCTCAGCAAGCTCACTGTTCTGGTCCTATAGAAACACAATAGAGTAGAAGAGTGCTTTTTCTCAAAAGCAGAGTGTGTTTCTTGTAAGGAGTGCTACTGTTTGTTTCCCTGTCAGAAATGGAGTTGAATCACATGCAGTTTCTGGTTTTATGAGCCAGGCTTGATTTCTGGTAAGAAGAGTCACTAATGCGATCCATTTGCCACACAGTGCAAATGGCACTCGCGTCTGTTCCCACAATGTACAGTGTATTAGACTGAAGAGAAGCTACTATTCTTGTCAGTTTCCTAAGCAGAGTGGAAACAGATATGGCCCGTGTGTGTAGGAGCACAGTTCTTTTGTTCTGAGCAAGCTCACTCTTCTGGCCATATATGAAACACAGTATAGTAGAAGAGTGCTCTTTTCTCAAAAGCAGTGTGTGTTTCTTGTACTGCGAGCTAGTGCTTGTTTCCCTGTTAGAAATGGAGTTTAATCACATGCAGTTTCTGGTCCTACAAGCAAGACTTGTTTTCTGGTAAGAAGAGTCACTATTGCGATCCATTTGCCACACAGTGCAAATAGCACTAGCGTCTGTTGCCAACAAGTACAGTGTATTGGACTGAAGAGAAGCTACTGTTCTTGACAGTTTCCTAAGCAGAGTTGAAGTAGATATGGCCCGTGTGTGTAGGAAGCACAGTTCTTTTGTTCTGAGCAAATTCAGTGTTCGGGCCCTATAGGAAACACAGCAGAGTAGAAGAGTGATCTTTTCTCTAAAGCAGAGTGTGTTTCTTGGAAGGCGAGCTAGTGTTTGTTTCCCAGTCAGAAATGGAGTTGAATCACATGCAGTTTCTGTTCCTACGAGCAAGAGTTGTTTTCTGGTAAGTAGAGTCACTATTGTGATCCAATTGCCACACAGTGCAAATAGCACTCGCGTCTATTCCCAGCAAGTACAGTTTATTGGACTGAAGAGAAGCAACTATTCTTGTCAGTTTCCTAAGCACAGTGAAAATAGATATGGCCCGTGCGTGTAGGAGCACAGTTCTTTTGTTCTGAGCAAGCTTACTGTTCTGGTCCTATAGGAAACACAATAGAGTAGAAGAGTGCTTTTTCTCAAAAGCAGAGTGTGTTTCTTGTAAGGCGAGCTAGTGTTTGTTTCCCTGTCAGAAATGGAGTTGAATCACATGCAGTTTCTGGTCCTCCGAGCAAGAGTTGTTTTCTGGTAAGTAGAGTCACTATTGCGATCCATTTGCCACACAGTGTAAATAGCACTCGCGTCTGTTGCCAGCAATACAGTGTATTGGACTGAAGAAGAGCTCCTGTTCTTGTCAGGTTCCTAAGCAGAGTTGAAGTAGGTATGGCCCGTGTGTGTAGTAAGCACAGTTCTTTTGTTCTGAGCAAGCTTACTGTTCTGGACCTATAGGAAACACAGTAAAGTAGAAGAGTGCTCTTTTCTCAAAAGCAGAGTGTGTTTCTTGTAGGGCGAGCTATTGTTTGTTTCCCTGTCAGAAATGGAGTTGAATCAGATGCAGTTTCTGGTCCTACGAGCCAGACTTGTTTTCTGGTAAGAAGAGTCACTAATGCGATCCATTTGTCACACAGTGCAAATAGCACTCGCGTATGTTCCCAGCAAGTACAGTGTATTTGACTGGAGAGAAGCTCCTGTTCTTGTCAGTTTCCTAAGCAGTGTTGAAGTAGATATGGCCCGTGAGTTTCGGAAGAACAGTTCTTTTGTTCTGAGCAAGCTCACTGTTCTGGCCCTATAGGAAACACAGTAGAGTAGAAGAGTGCTCTTTTCTCAAAAGCAGAGTGTGTTTCTTGTAAGGAGAGCTGTTGTTTGTTTTCCTGTCAGAAATGGAGTTGAATCAGATGCAGTTTCTGGTCCTACGAGCCAGACTTGTTTTCTGGTAAGAAGAGTCACTAATGCGATCCATTTGCCATACAGTGCAAATAGCACTCGCATCTGTTCCCAGCAATTACAGTGTATTGGACTGGAGAGAAGCTCCTGTTCTTGTCAGTTTCCTAAGCAGTGTTGAAGTAGATATGGCCCGTGTGTTTCGGAAGAACAGTTCTTTTGTTCTGAGCAAGCTCACTGTTCTGGCCCTATAGGAAACACAGTAGAGTAGAAGAGTGCTCTTTTCTCAAAAGCAGAGTGTGTTTCTTGTAAGGCGAGCTGTTGTTTGTTTTCCTGTCAGAAATGGAGTTGAATCAGATGCAGTTTCTGGTCCTACGAGCCAGACTTGTTTTCTGGTAAGAAGAGTCACTAATGCGATCGATTTGCCATACAGTGCAAATAGCACTCGCATCTGTTCCCAGCAATTACAGTGTATTGGACTGAAGAGAAGCTACTATTCTTGTCAGTTTCCTAAGCAGAGTGGAAATAGATATGGCCCGTGTGTGTAGGAGCACAGTTCTTTTGTTCTGAGCAAGCTCACTGTTCTGGCCCTATAGGAAAAACAGTATAGTAGACGAGTGCTCTTTTCTCAAAAGCAGTGTGTGTTTCTTGTACTGTGAACTAGCGTTTGTTTCCCTGTTAGAAATGGAGTTGAATCACATGCAGTTTCTGGTCCTACGAGCAAGAGTTGTTTTCTGGTAAGAAGAGTCACTCTTGCGATCCCATTGCCATACAAAGTGCAAGTAGCACTTGCATCTGTTTCCAGCAAGTACAGTGTATTCGACTGAAGAGACGCTACTGTTCTTTTCAGTTTCCTAAGCAGAGTTGAAGTAGATATGGCCGTGTGTGTAGGAAGCACAGTTCTTTTGTTCTGAGGAAGCTCACTGTTCTGGCCCTATAGGAAACACAGTAGAGTAGAAGAGTGCTCCTTTCTCAAAAGCAGAGTGTGTTTCTTGTAAGGCGAGCTAGTGTTTGTTTCCCTGTCAAAATGGAGTTGAATCACATGCAGGTTGTGGTCCTACGAGCAAGACTTATTTTCTGGTAAGAAGAGTCACTATTGCGATCCTTTTGCCACACAGTGTAAAGAGCACTCGCGTCTGTTGCCAGCAATACAGTGTATTGGACTGAAGAAGAGCTCCTGTTCTTGTCAGTTTCCTAAGCAGAGTTGAATTAGGTATGGCCCGTGTGTGTTGTAAGCACACTTCTTTTGTTCTGAGCAAGCTCACTGTTCTGGCCCTATAGGAAACATAGTAAAGTAGAAGAGTGCTCTTTTCTCAAAAGCAGAGTGTGTTTCTTGTAGAACGAGCTATTGTTTGTTTCCCTGTCAGAAATGGAGTTGAATCAGATGCAGTTTCTGGTCCTACGAGGCAGACTTGTTTTCTGGTAAGAAGAGTCACTAATGCGATCCATTTGCCACACAGTGCAAATAGCACTCGCGTATGTTCCCAGCAAGTACAGTGTATTGGACTGGAGAGAAGCTCCTGTTCTTGTCAGTTTCCTAAGCAGTGTTGAAGTAGATATGGCCCGTGTGTGTAGGAAGAACAGTTCTTTTGTTCTGAGCAAGCTCACTGTTCTGGCCCTATAGGAAACACAGTAGAGTAGAAGAGTGCTCTTTTCTCAAAAGCAGAGTGTGTTTCTTGTAAGGCGAGCTGTTGTTTGTTTTCCTGTCAGAAATGGAGTTGAATCAGATGCAGTTTCTGGTCCTATGAGCCAGACTTGTTTTCTGGTAAGAAGAGTCACTAATGCGATCCATTTGCCATACAGTGCAAATAGCACTCGCATCTGTTCCCAGCAATTACAGTGTATTGGACTGAAGAGAAGCTACTATTCTTGTCAGTTTCCTAAGCAGAGTGGAAATAGATATGGCCCGTGTGTGTAGGAGCACAGTTCTTTTGTTCTGAGCAAGCTCACTGTTCTGGCCCTATAGGAAAAACAGTATAGTAGACGAGTGCTCTTTTCTCAAAAGCAGTGTGTGTTTCTTGTACTGTGAACTAGTGTTTGTTTCCCTGTTAGAAATGGAGTTGAATCACATGCAGTTTCTGGTCCTACGAGCAAGAGTTGTTTTCTGTTAAGAAGAGTCACTCTTGCGATCCCATTGCCATACAAAGTGCAAGTAGCACTTGCATCTGTTTCCAGCAAGTAGAGTGTATTGGACTGAAGAGAAGCTACTGTTCTTGTCAGTTTCCTAAGCAGAGTTGAAGTAGATATGGCCCGTGTGTGTAGGAAGCACAGTTCTTTTGTTCTGAGGAAGCTCACTGTTCTGGCCCTATAGGAAACACAGTAGAGTAGAAGAGTGCTCTTTTCTCAAAAGCAGAGTGTGTTTCTTTTAAGTCGAGCTAGTGTTTGTTTCCCCATCAGAAATAGAGTTGAATCACATGTGGTTTCTGGTCCTATGAGTAAGAGTTTTTTCACTGCCATACACAGTGCAAGCAGCACTTACATCTGTTCCCAGCAAGTACAGTGTATTGGAATGAAGAGAAGCTCCTGTTCCTGTCAGGTTCCTAAGTAGAGTTGAAGTAGATATGGCCCGTGTGTGTAGGAAGGACAGTTCTTTTGTTCTGAGCAAGCTCACTGTTCTGGCCCTGTAGGAGACACAGTAGAGTAGAAGAGTGCTCTTTTCTCAAAAGCAGAGCGTCTTTCTTGTAAGGTGAGCTAGTGTTTGTTTCCCAGTCAGAAATGGAGTTGAAATACATGCAGTTTCTGGTCCTACGAGCAAGACTTGTTTTCTGTTAAGAAGAGTCACTATTGTGCTCCCATTTCCGTACACAGTGGAAATAGCACTCGCGTCTGTTCCCCGCAAGTACAGTTTATTGGACTGAAGAGAAGCTACTGTTCTTGTCAGTTTCCTAAGCAGAGTTGAAGTAGATATGTCCCATTTGTGTAGGAACCACAGTTCTTTTGTTCTGAGGAAGCTCACTGTTCTGGCCATATAAGAAACACAGTAGAGTAGAAGAGTGCTCTTTTCTCAAAAGCAGAGTGTGTTTCTTGTAAGGTGAGCTAGTGTTTGTTTCCCATTCAGAAATCGAGTTGAATCACATGCAGTTTCTGGTCCTACGAGCAAGAGTTGTTTTCTTGTAAGTAGAGTCACTATTGTGATCCATTTGCCACACAGTGCAAATAGCACTCGCATCTGTTCCCAGCAAGTACTGTGTATTGGACTGAAGAGAAGCTCCTCTTCTTGTCAATTTCCTAAGCAGAGTGTAAGGAGATATGGCCCTTGTGTGTAGGAAGCTAGTTCTTTTGTGCTGAGCAATCTCACTGTTCTGGCCATATAGGAATCACAGTAGAGTAGAAGAGTGCTCTTTTCCCAATAGCAGAGTGTGTTTCCTGTAAGGCGAGCTAGTGTTTGTTTCCCAGTCAGAAATGGAGTTGAATCACATGCAGTTTCTGGTCCTACGATCCAGAGTTGTTTTCTGGTAAGTAGAGTCACTATTGCGATCCATTTTCCACACAGTGCAAATAGAACTCGCATCAGTTCCCAGCAAGTACTGTGTGTTGGACTGAAGAGAAGCTCCTGTTTTGTCAGTTTCCTATGCAGAGTGGAAATAGATATGGCCCGTGTGTGTAGTAAGCACAGTTCATTTGTTCTGAGCAAGCTCACTGTTCTGGCCCTATAGGAAACACAGTAGAGTAGAAGAGTGTTCTTTTCTCAAAAGCAGAGTGTGTTTCTTGTAAGGCGAGCTAGTGTTTGTTTCCTTGTGAAACTGGAGTTGAATCACATGCACTTTCTGGTCCTACGAACAAGACTAGTTTTCTGGTAAGAAGAGTCACTAATGCGATCCATTTGCTACAGAGTGCAAATAGCACTCGCGTCTGTTCCCAGCAAGTACAGTGTATTGGACTGATGAGAAGCTTCGGTTCTTGTCAGTTTTCTAAGCAGCGTTGAAGTAGATATGGCCCATGTGTAGGAAGAACAGTTCTTTTGTTCTGAGCAAGCTCACTGTTCTGGCCCTATAGGAAACACAGTAGAGTAGAAGAGTGCTCTTTTCTCAAAAGCAGAGTGTGTTTCTTGTAAGGCGAGCTCGTGTTTGTTTCCCAGTCAGAAATGGAGTTGAATCACATGCAGTTTCATGTCCTACGAGCAAGACTTGTTTTCTGTTAAGAAGAGTCATTATTGTGCTCCCATTGCCGTACACAGTGCAAATAGCACTCGCGTCTGTTCCCAGCAAGTACAGTGTATTGGACTGAAGAGAAGCTACTGTTCTTGTCAATTTCCTAAGCAGAGTTCAAGTAGATATGGCCCGTGTGTGTAAAAAGAACCGTTCTTTTGTTCTGAGCAAGCTCACTGTTCTGGCCCTATAGGAGACAGAGTAGAGTAGAAGAGTGCTCTTTTCTCAAAAGCAGAGTGTGTTTCTTGAAAGGCGAGCTAGTGTTTGTTTCCCTGTCAAACTGGAGTTGAATCACATGCACTTTCTGGTCCTACGAACAAGCCTAGCTTTCTGGTAAGAAGAGTCACTAATGTGATCCATTTGCCACACACTGCAAATAGCACTCGCGTCTGTTCCCAGCAAGTACAGTGTATTGGACTGAAGAGAAGCTCCTGTTCTTGTCAGTTTCCTAAGCAGAGTTGAAGTAGATATGGCCCGTGTGTGTAGGAAGAACAGTTCTTTTGTTCTGAACAAGCTCACTGTTCTGGTCCTATAGGAAACACACTAGAGTAGAAGAGTGCTCTTTTCTCAAAAGCAGAGTGTGTTTCTTGTAGGGCGAGCTATTGTTTGTTTCCCTGTCAGAAATGGAGTTGAATCAGATGCAGTTTCTGGTCCTACAAGCAAGACTTGTTTTCTCGTAAGAAGATTCACTATTGCGATCCATTTGCCACACAGTGCAAATAGCACTCGCGTATGTTCCCAGCAAGTACAGTGTATTGGACTGGAGAGAAGAGTCTGTTCTTGTCAGTTTCCTAAGCAGAGTTGAACTAGATATGGCCCGTGTGTGTAGGAAGAACAGTTCTTTTGTTCTGAGCAAGCTCACTGTTCTGGCCCTATAGGAAACACAGTATAGTAGACGAGTGCTCTTTTCTCAAAAGCAGTGTGTGTTTCTTGTACTGCGAGCTAGTGTTTGTTTCCCTGTTAGAAATGGTGTTGAATCACATGCAGTTTCTGGTCCTATGAGCAAGAGTTGTTTTCTGGTAAGAAGAGTCACTCTTGCGATCCCATTGCCATACAAAGTGCAAGTAGCACTTGCATCCGTTTCCAGCAAGTACAGTGTATTGGACTGAAGGGAAGCTACTGTTCTTTTCAGTTTCCTAAGCACAGTTGAAGTAGATATGGCCCGTGTGTGTAGGAAGCACAGTTCTTTTGTTCTGAGGAAGCTCACTATTCTGGCCCTATAGGAAACACAGTAGAGTAGAAGAGTGCTCTTTTCTCAAAAGCAGAGTGTGTTTCTTGTAAGGTGAGCTAGTGTTTGTTTCCCAGTCAGAAATGCAGTTGAATCACATGCAGTTTCTGGTGCTATGAGCAAGAGTTGTTTTCTTGTAAGTAGAGTCACTATTGTGATCCATTTGCAACACAGTGCAAATAGCACTCGCATCTGTTCCCAGCAAGTACTTTGTATTGGACTGAAGAGAAGCTCCTCTTCTTGTCAGTTTCCTAAGCAGAGTGGAAGTAGATATGGCCCTTGTGTGTAGGAAGCTAGTTCTTTTGTGCTGAGCAAGCTCACTGTTCTGGCCATATAGAAAACACAGTAGAGTAGAAGAGTCCTCTTTTCTCAAAAGCAGAGTGTGTTTCTTTTAAGGCGAGCTAGTGTTTGTTTCCCCATCAGAAATAGAGTTGAATCACATGCGGTTTCTGGTCCTATGAGTAAGAGTTTTTTCACTGCCATACACAGTGCAAGCAGCACTTGCGTCTGTTCCCAGCAAGTACAGTGTATTGGAATGAAGAGAAGCTCCTCTTCTTGTCAGGTTCCTAAGCAGAGTTGAAGTAGATATGGCCGTGTGTGTAGGAAGAACAGTTCTTTTGTTCTGAGCAAGCTCACTGTTCTGGCCCTATAGGAGAAACAGTAGAGTAGAAGAGTGCTCTTTTCTCAAAAAAAGAGCGTGTTTCTTGTAAGGCGATCTGTTGTCTGTTTCCCAGTCAGAAATGGAGTTGAATCACATGCAGTTTCTGGTCCTACGAGCAAGACTTGTTTTCTGTTAAGAAGAGTCACTATTGTGCTCCCATTGCCATACACAGTGCAAATAGCACTCGCGTCTGTTCCCAGCAAGTACAGTTTATTGGACTGAAGAGAAGCTACTGTTCTTGTCAGTTTCCTAAGCAGAGTGGAAATAGATATGTCCCATTTGTGTAGGAAGCACAGTTCTTTTGTTCTGAGGAAGCTCACTGTTCTGGCCCTATAGGAAACACAGTAGAGTAGAAGAGTGCTCTTTTCTCAAAAGCAGAGTGTGTTTCTTTTAGGCGAGCTATTGTTTGTTTCCCTGTCAGAAATGGAGTTGAATCAGATGCAGTTTCTGGTCCTACGAGCCAGACTTGTTTTCTGGTAAGAAGAGTCACTAATGCGATCGATTTGCCACACAGTGCAAATAGCACTCGCGTCTGTTCCCAGCAAGTACAGTGTATTGGACTGATGAGAAGCTACTGTTCCTGTCAGTTTCTTAAGCAGAGTTGAAGTAGATATGGCCCGTATGTGTAGGAAGCACAGTTCTTTTGTTCTGAGCAAGCTCACTGTTCTGGCCCTGTAGGAAACACAGTAGAGTTGAAGAGTGCTCTTTTCTCAAAAGCAGACTGTGTTTCTTGTAAGGCGAGCTAGCTTTTGTTTCCCAGTCCTAAATGGAGTTGAGTCACATGCAGTTTCTGGTCCTACGAGCAAGAGTTGTTTTCTGGTAAGAAGAATCACTATTGCGCTCCCATTGTCATACACAGGGCAAATAGCACTGGTGTCTGTTCCCAGCATGTACAGTGTATTAGACTGAAGAAGATATACTGTTCTTGTCAGTTTCCTGAGCAGAATTGAACTAGATATGGCCATGTGTGTAGGAAGCACACTTCTTTTTTTCTGTGCAAGCTCACTGTTCTGGCCTTATAAGAAACACAGTAGAGTAGAAGATTGCTCTTGTCTCAAAAGCAGAGTGTGTTTCTTGTAAGGTGAGCTATCGTTTATTTCCCAGTTCTAAATGGAGTTGAATCACATGCAGTTTCTGGTCCTACGAGCAAGAGTTGTTTTCTGGTAAGAAGAGTCACTATTGTTCTCCCATTGCCATACACATTGCAAATAGTACTCGCGTCTGTTCCCAGCATGTACAGTGTATTGGACTGAAAAGGATCTACTGTTCTTGTCACTTTCCTAAGCAGAATTGAACTAGATATGGCCCGTGTGTGTAGGAAGCACAGTTCTTTTGTTCTGAGCCAGCTCACTGTTCGGACACTATAGGAAAAACTGTAGAGTAGAAGAGTGCTCTTTTCTCAAAAGCAGAGTGTGTTTCTTGTAAGGCGAGCTAGCGTTTCTTTCCCAGTCCTAAATGGAGTTGAGTCACATGAAGTTTCTGGTCCTACGAGCAAGAGTTGTTTTCTGGTAAGAAGAGTCACTATTGTGCTTTCATTGTCATACACAGGGCAAATAGCACTCGCGTCTGTTCCCAGCATGTACAGTGTATTGGACTGAAGAAGTTCTACTGTTCTTGTCAGTTTCCTAAGCAGAATTGAACTAGATATGGCACGTGTGTGTAGGAAGCACAGTTCTTTTATTCTGTGCAAGCTCACTGTTCTGGCCCTATAGGAAACACAGTAGAGTAGAAGAGTGCTCTTTTCTCAAAAGCAGAGTGTGTTTCTTGTAAGGCGAGCTATTGTTCGTTTCCCAGTCCTAAATGGAGTTGAGTCACATGCAGTTTTTGGTTCTACAAGCAAGAGTTGTTTTCTGGTAGGAAGAGTCTCTATTGCGCTCCCATTGCTATACACAGTTCAAATAGTACTCGCGTCTGTTCCCAGCATGTACAGTGTATTGGACTGAAAAGGATCTACTGTTCTTGTCAGTTTCCTAAGCAGAATTGAACTAGATAAGGCCGTGTATGTAGGAAGCACAGTTCTTTTGTTCTGAGCAAGCTCTCTGTTCTGGCCCTATAGGAAACACAGTAGAGTAGAAGAGTGCTCTTTTCTCAAAAGCAGAGTGTGTTTCTTGTAAGGCGAGCTAGCGTTTGTTTCCCAGTCCTAAATGGAGTTCAATCACTTGCAGTTTCTGGTCCTATGAGCAAGAGTTGTTTTCTGGTAAGTAAAGTCACTATTGCGCTCCCATTGCGATACAAGTGCAAATAGCACTCGCGTCTGTTCCCAGCAAGTACAGTGTATTGGACTGAAGAGGAGCTACTGTTCTTGTCAGTTTCCTAAGCAGAGTTGAACTAGTTTGGCCCGTGTGTGTAGGAAGCACAGTTCTTTTGTTCTGAGCAAGCTCACGATTCTGACGCTATAGGAAACACAGTAGAGTAGAAGAGTGCTCTTTTCTCAAAGGCAGAGTGTGTTTCTTGTAAGGCGAGCTAGTGTTTGTTTCCCAGTCCTAAATAGAGTTGAATCACATGCAGTTTCTGGTCCTACGAGCAAGAGTTGTTTTCAGGTAAGAAGAGTCACTATTGTGCTCCCATTGTCATACACAGGGCAAATAGCACTGGCATCTGTTCCCAGCATGTACTGTGTATTGGACTGAAGAGGAGCTACTGTTCTTGTCAGTTTCCTAAGCAGAGTTGAACTAGATATGGCCCCTGTGTGTAGGAAGCACAGTTCTTCTATTCTGAGCAAGTTCACTCTTCTGGTCCTATAGGAAACACAGTAGAGTAGAAGAGTGCTCTTTTCTCAAAAGCAGAGTGTGTTTCTTGTAAGGCAAGCTAGCATTTGTTTCCCAGTCCTAAATGGAGTTGAATCACTTGCAGTTTCTGGTCCTACGAGCAAGAGCTGTTTTCTGGTAAGGAAAGTCACTATTGCGCTCCCTTTGCCATTCCTAGTGCAAATAGCACTCGCGTCTGTTCCCAGCCAGTACAATGTATTGGAATGAAGAGGAGCTTCTGTTGTTCTCAGTTTCTTAATAGGAGTTGAACTAGATATGGCCCGTGTGTGTAGGAAGCACAGATCTTTTGTTCTCAGAGAGCTTACTGTGCGGACACCATAGGTAACACAGTAGTGTAGAAGAGTGCTCTTTTCTCAAAAGCAGATTGTGTTTCTTGAAAGACGAGCTAGTGTTTCTTTCCCAGTCAGAAATGGAGTTGAATCACATGCAGTTTCTGGTCCTACGAGCAAGAGGTGTTTTCTGGTAAGAAGAGTCACTATTGCGCTCCCATTGCCATACACAGTGCAAATAGCCCTGGTGTCTGTTCCCAGCAAGTACAGTGTATTGGACTGAAGAGGAGCTACTGTTCTTGTCAGTTTCCTTAGCAGAGTTGAACTAGATATGGCCCGTGTGTGTAGGAAGGACAGTTCTTTTGTTCTGAGCAAGCTCACTGTTCTGGCCCTATAGGAAACACAGTAGAATAGAAGAGTGCTCTTTTCTCAAAAGCAGAATGTGTTTCTTGTAAGGCAAGCTAGGTTTTGTTTCCCAGTCCTAAATGGAGTTGAATCACATGCAGTTTCTGGTCCTACGATCAAGAGCTGTTTTCTTTTAAGAAAAGTCACTACTGCGCTCCCATTGCCATACATAGTGCAAATAGCACTCACGTCTGTTTCCAGCCAGTACAGTGTATTGGACTGAAGAAGAGCTACTGTTCTTCTCAGTTTCTTAAGAGGAGTTGAACTAAATATGGCCCGTGTGTGTAGGAAGCACAGGTCTTTTGTTCTGAAAGCTCACTGTGCGGACACCATAGGTAACACAGTAGTGTAGAAGAGTGCTCTTTTCTCAAAAGCAGATTGTGTTTCTAGAAAGGCGAGCTAGTGTTTCTTTTCCAGTCAGAAATGGAGTTGAATCACATGCAGTTTCTGGTCCTACGAGCAAGAGTTGTTTTCTGGTAAGGAAAGGCACTATTGCGCTCACCTTGACATACACAGTGCAAATAGCACTCGCGTCTGTTTCCAGTAAGTACAGTGTATTGTACTGTAGAGGATCTACTGTTCTTGTCAGTGTCTTAAGCAGAGTTGAACCAGATACGGCCCGTGTGTGTAGGAAGCACAGTTCCTTTGTTCTGAGAAAGCTCACTGATCGGACCCCATAGGAAACACCTTAGAGTAGAAGAGTGCTCTTTACTCAAAAGCAGAGTGTGTTTCTTATAAGGCGAGCTAGCTTTTGTTTCCCAGTCGTAAATGGAGTTGAATCACATGCAGTTTCTGGTCCTACGAGCAAGAGTTGTTTTCTGGTAAGAAGAGTAACTATTGCGCTCCCATTGCTATACACAGTTCAAATCGTACTCGCGTCTGTTCCCAGCATATACAGTGTATTGGACTGAAAAGGATCTACTGTTCTTGTCTGTTTCCTAGGCAGAATTGAACTAGATATGTCCGTGTATGTAGGAAGCACAGTTCTTTTGTTCTGAGCAAGCTCTCTGTTCTGGCCCTATAGGAAACACAGTAGAGTAGAAGAGTGCTCTTTTCTCAAAAGCAGAGTGTGTTTCTTGTAAGGCGAGCTAGCGTTTGTTTCCCAGTCCTAAATGGAGTTGAATCCCATGCAGTTTTTGGTCCTACGAGCAAGAGTTGTTTTCTGGTAAGGAAAGTCACGATTGTGCTCCTTTTGCCATACACAGTGCAAAAAGCACTGGCGTCTGTTTCCAGCAAGTACAGTGTATTGGACTGAAGAAGAGCTACCGTTCTTGTCAGTTTCCTAAGAGGAGTTGAACTAGATATGGCCCGTGTGTGTAGGAAGCACAGTTCTTTTGTTCTGAGCAAGCTCACTGTTCAGACCCATTAGGAAACACAGTAGAGTAGAAGAGTGCTCTTTTCTCAAAAGCAGAGTGTGTTTCTTGAAAGGCGAGGTAGTGTTTGTTTCCCAGTCAGAAATGGAGTTGAATCACATGCAGCTTCTGGTCCTACAAGCAAGAGTTGTTTTCTGGTAAGAAGAGTCACTATTGTGCTCCCATTGCCATACACAGTGCAAATATCACTGGCGTCTGTTCCCAGCAAGTACAGTGTATTGGACTGAAGAGGAGCTACTGTTCTTGTCAGTTTCCTAAGCAGAGTTGAACTAGATATGGCCCGTGTGTGTAGGAAGCACAGTTCTTTTGTTCTGAGCAAGCTCACTGTTCAGACCCCATAGGAAACACAGTAGAGTAGAAGAGTGCTCTTTTTTCAAGAGCAGAGTGTGTTTCTTGTAAGGCGAGCTAGCGTTTGTTTCCCAGTCAGAAATGGAGTTGAATCACATGCAGTTTCTGGTCCTACGTGCAAGAGTTTTTTTCTGGTAAGTAGAGTCACTATTGCGCTCCCATTGCCATACACAGTTCAAATAGTACTCGTGTCTGTTCCCAGCATGTACAGTGTATTGGACTGAAAAGGAGCTACTGTTCTTGTCAGTTTCCTAAGCAGAGTTGAACTAGATATGGCCGTGTATGTAGGAAGCACAGTTCTTTTGTTCTGAGCAAGCTCTCTGTTCTGGCCCTGTAGGAAACACAGTAGAGTAGAAGAGTGCTCTTTTCTCAAAAGCAGAGTGTGCTTTTTGTAAGGCGAGCTAGCATTTGTTTCCCAGGCCTAAATGGAGTTGAATCACTTGCAGTTTCTCGTCCTACGAGCAAGAGTTGTTTTCTGGTAAGGAAAGTCACTATTGCGCTCCCAATGCCATACATAGTGCAAAAAGCACTCGCGTCTGTTCCCAGCAAATACAGTGTATTGGACTGAAGAGGAGCTAATGTTCTTGTCAGTTTCCTAAACAGAGTTGAACCAAATATGGCCCCTGTGTATAGGAAGCACAGTTCTTTTGTTCTAAGCAAGCTCACTGTTAGGACCCCATAGGAAACATAGTAGAGTAGAAGAGTGCTCTTTTCTCAAAAGGAGAGTGTGTTTCTTGTAAGGGAGCTAGCGTTTGTTTCCCAGTCCTAAATGTAATATAATCACATGCAGTTTTTGGTCCTATGAGCAAGAGTTGTTTTCTGGTAAGGAAAGTCACTATTGTGTTCCCTTTGACATACACAGTGCAAATAGCACTCGCGTCTGTTTCCAGCAAGTGCAGTGTATTGGACTGAAGAGGAGCTACTGTTCTTGTCAGTTTCCTAAGCAGAGTTGAACTAGATATGGCCCGTGTGTGTAGGAAGCACAGTTCTTTTGTTCTGAGCAAGCTCACTGTTCGGACACCATAGGAAACCCAGTAGAATAGATGAGTGCTCTTTTTTCAAAAGCAGAGTTTGGTTCTTGAAAGGTGAGCTAGTGTTTGTTTCCCAGTCAGAGTGGAGTTGAATCCCATGCAGTTTCTGGTCCTACGAGCAAGAGTTTTTTTCTGGTAAGAAGAGTCCCTATTGCGATCCCATTGCCATACACAGTGCAAAATGCACTTGTGTCTGTTCCCAGCAAGTACAGTGTATTGGACTGAAGAGGAGCTACTGTTCTTGTCAGTTTCTAAGCAGAGTTGAACTAGATATGGCCCGTGTGTGTAGGAAGCACAGTTCCTTTGTTCTGAGCAAGCTCACTGTTCTGGCCCAAGAGGAAACACAGTAGAGTAGAAGAGTGCTCTTTTCTCAAAAGCAGAGTGTGTTTCTTGTAAGGCGACCCAGCGTTTGTTTCCCAGTCAGAAATGGAGTTGAATCACATGCAGTTACTGGTCCTACGTGCAAGAGTTGTTTTCTGGTAAGAAGAGTCACTATTCCGCTCCCATTGCCATACACTGGGCAAATAGTACTCGCGTCTGTTAACAGCATGTACAGTGTATTGGACTGAAAAGGATCTACTGTTCTTGTCAGTTTCCTAAGCAGAATTGAACTAGATATGGCCATGTATGTAGGAAGCACAGTTCTTTTGTTCTGAGCAAGCTCTCTGTTCTGGCCCTGTAGGAAACACAGTAGAGTAAAAGAGTGCTCTTTTCTCAAAAGCAGAGTGTGCTTTTTGTAAGGCGAGCTAGCATTTGTTTCCCAGGCCTAAATGGAGTTGAATCACTTGCAGTTTCTGGTCCTACGAGCAAGAGTTGTTTTCTGGTAAGGAAAGTCACTGTTGAGCTCCCATTGCCATACATAGTGCAAATAGCACTCGCGTCTGTTCCCAGCAAGTATAGTGTATTGGACTGAAGAGGAGCTATTGTTCTTGTCAGTTTCCTAAGCAGAGTTGAACTAGATATGGCCCGTGTGTGTAGAAGCACAGTTCTTTTGTTCTGAGCAAGCTCACTGTTAGGACCCCATAGGAAACACAGTAGAGTAGAAGAGTGCTCTTTTCTCAAAAGCAGAGTGTGTTTCTTGAAAGGCAAGATGGTGTTTGTTTCCCAGTCAGAAATGGAGTTGAATCCCATGCAGTTTCTGGTCCTACGAGCAAGAGTTGTTTTCTGGTAAGAAGAGTCACTATTGCGCTCCCATTGCCATACACAGTGCAAATAGCACTGGCGTCTGTTCCCAGCAAGTACAGTGTATTGGACTGAAGAGGAGCTACTGTTCTTGTCAGTTTCCTAAGCAGAATTGAACTGGATATGGCCATGTATGTATGAAGCACAGTTCTTTTGTTCTGAGCAAGCTCTCTGTTCTGGCCCTATAGGAAACGCAGTAGAGTAGAAGTGTGCTCTTTTCTCAAAAGCGAGTATGTTTCTTGTAAGTTGAGCTATCATGTGTTTCTCAGTCCTAAATGGAGTTGAAACACATGCAGTTTTTGGTCCTAAAAGCAAGAGTGGTTTTCTGGTAAGGAAAGTCACTATTGCGCTCCCTTTGCCATACACAGTGCAAATAGCACTCGCGTCCTTTTCCAGCAAGTACAGTGTATTGGACTGAAGAGGATCTACTGTTCTTGTCAGTTTCCTAAGCAGAGTTGAACTAGATATGGCCCGTGTGTGTAGGAAGCAGACTTCTTTTGTTCTGAGCAAGCTCACTGTTCTGGCCCTACAGGAAACACAGTAGAGTAAAAGAGTGCTCTTTTCTCAAAATCAGAGTGTGTTTCTTATAAGTCGAGCTAGCATTTGTTTTCCAGTACTAAATGGAGTTGAGTCACATGCAGTTTTTGGTCCTACGAGCAAGAGTTGTTTTCTGGTAAGAAAAGTAACTATTGCGCTCCCATTGCCATACACAGTACAAATAGCATTCGCGTCTGCTTCCAGCAAGTACAGTGTATTGGACTGAAGAGCATCTACTGTTCTTGTCAGTTTCCTAAGCCGAATTGAACTAGATTTGTCCGTGTATGTATGAAGCACAGTTCTTTTGTTCTGAGAAAGCTCTCTGTTCTGGCCCTATAGGAAACACAGTAGAATAGAAGTGTGCTCTTTTCTCAAAAGCAGAGTGTGTTTTTTGTAAGGCGATCTAGCGTGTGTTTCCTAGTCCTAAATGGAGTTGAAACACATGCAGTTTTTGGTCCTACAAGCAAGATTTGTTTTCTGGTAAGGAAAGTCACTATTGTGCTCCCTTTGCCATACACAGTGCAAATAGCACTCGCGTCTGTTTCCAGGAAGTACAGTGTATTGGACTGAAGAGCATCTACTGTTCTTGTCAGTTTCCTAAGCAGAGTTGAACTAGATATGGCTCGTGAGTGTAGGAAGCACAGTACTTTTGTTCTGAACAAGCTCACTGTTCGGACCCCATAGGAAACACAGTAGAGTAGAAGAGTGCTCTTTTCTCAAAAGCAGAGTGTGTTTCTTGAAAGGCGAGCTGGTGTTTGTTTCCCAGTCAGAAATGGAGTTGAATCCCATGCAGTTTCTGGTCCTACGAGCAAGAGTTGTTTTCTGGTAAGAAGAGTCACTATTGTGCTCCCATTGCCATACACAGTGCAAATAGAACTCGTGTCTGTTCCCAGCAAGTACAGTGTACAGGACTGAATTGAAGCTACTGTTCTTGTCAGTTTCCTAAGCAGAGTGGAACTAGATATGGCCCGTGTGTGTAGGAAGCACAGTTCTTTTGTTCTGAACAAGCTCACTGTTCGGACCCCATAGGAAACACAGTAGAGTAGAAGAGTGCTCTTTTCTCAAAAGCAGAGTGTGTTTCTTGTAAGGCAAGCTAGCATTTGTTTCCCAGTCTTAAATGGAGCTGAGTCACACGCAGTTCTTGGTCCTATAGCAAGAGTTGTTTTTTTTTAATAAGAGTCACTATTGCGCTCCAATTGCCATAAACAGTGCAAATAGCACTGGCATCTATTCCCAGCAAGTACAGTGGATTGGACTGAAAAGGATCTACTCTTCTTGTCACTTTCCTAAGCAGAGTTGAACTAGATATGGCCCGTGTGTGTAGGAAGCACAGATATTTTTTTCTCAGCAAGCTCACTGTTTGGACCCCATAGGAAACACAGTAGAGTAGAAGAGTGATCTTTTCTCAAAAGCAGAGTGTGTTTCTTGTAAGGCGAGCTATCGTTTCTTTCCCAGTCCTAAATGGAGTTTAGTCACATGCAGTTTCTGGTCCTACGAGCAAGAGTTTTTTCTGGTAAGAAGAGTCACTATTGCGCTCCCATTGGCATACACAGGGCAAATAGCACTGGCGTCTGTTCCCAGCATGTACAGTGTATTGGAATGAAGAGTTTCTACTGTTCTTGTCAGTTTCCTAAGCAGAATTGAACTAGATATGGCCCCTGTGTGTAGGAAGCACAGTTCTTTTGTTCTGAGCAAGTTTACTGTTCTGGCCGTATAGGAAACACAGTAGAGCAGTAGAGTGCTCTTTTCTCAAAAGCAGAGTGTGTTTCTTGTCATGCGAGCTATCTTTTCTTTCCAAGTCCTAAATGGAGTTGAGTCACATGCAGTTTCTGGTCCTAAAATCAAGAGTTGTTTTCTGGTAAGAAGAGTCACTATTGAGCTCCCATTGTCATAAACAGGGCAAATAGCACTGGTGTCTGTTCTCAGCATGTACAGTGTATTTGACTGAAGAGGATATACTGTTCTTGTCAGTTTCCTGAGCAGAATTGAACTAGATATGGCCGTGTGTGTAGGAAGCACACTTCTTTTTTTCTGTGCAAGCTCACTGTTCTGGCCCTATAGGAAACACAGTAGAGTAGAAGAGTGCTCTTTTCTCAAAAGCAGAGTGTGTTTCTTGTAAGGCGACCCAGCGTTTGTTTCCCAGTCAGAAATGGAGTTGAATCACATGCAGTTACTGGTCCTACGTGCAAGAGTTGTTTTCTGGTAAGAAGAGTCACTATTCCGCTCCCATTGCCATACACTGGGCAAATAGTACTCGCGTCTGTTAACAGCATGTACAGTGTATTGGACTGAAAAGGATCTACTGTTCCTGTCAGTTTCCTAAGCAGAATTGAACTAGATATGGCCATGTATGTAGGAAGCACAGTTCTTTTGTTCTGAGCAAGCTCTCTGTTCTGGCCCTGTAGGAAACACAGTAGAGTAAAAGAGTGCTCTTTTCTCAAAAGCAGAGTGTGCTTTTTGTAAGGCGAGCTAGCATTTGTTTCCCAGGCCTAAATGGAGTTGAATCACTTGCAGTTTCTGGTCCTACGAGCAAGAGTTGTTTTCTGGTAAGGAAAGTCACTATTGAGCTCCCATTGCCATACATAGTGCAAATAGCACTCGCGTCTGTTCCCAGCAAGTATAGTGTATTGGACTGAAGAGGAGCTATTGTTCTTGTCAGTTTCCTAAGCAGAGTTGAACTAGATATGGCCCGTGTGTGTAGAAGCACAGTTCTTTTGTTCTGAGCAAGCTCACTGTTAGTACCCCATAGGAAACACAGTAGAGTAGAAGAGTGCTCTTTTCTCAAAAGCAGAGTGTGTTTCTTGAAAGGCAAGATGGTGTTTGTTTCCCAGTCAGAAATGGAGTTGAATCCCATGCAGTTTCTGGTCCTACGAGCAAGAGTTGTTTTCTGGTAAGAAGAGTCACTATTGTGCTCCCATTGCCATACACAGTGCAAATAGCACTGGCGTCTGTTCCCAGCAAGTACAGTGTATTGGACTGAAGAGGAGCTACTGTTCTTGTCAGTTTCCTAAGCAGAATTGAACTGGATATGGCCATGTATGTATGAAGCACAGTTCTTTTGTTCTGAGCAAGCTCTCTGTTCTGGCCCTATAGGAAACGCAGTAGAGTAGAAGTGTGCTCTTTTCTCAAAAGCGAGTATGTTTCTTGTAAGTTGAGCTATCATGTGTTTCTCAGTCCTAAATGGAGTTGAAACACATGCAGTTTTTGGTCCTAAAAGCAAGAGTGGTTTTCTGGTAAGGAAAGTCACTATTGCGCTCCCTTTGCCATACACAGTGCAAATAGCACTCGCGTCCTTTTCCAGCAAGTACAGTGTATTGGACTGAAGAGGATCTACTGTTCTTGTCAGTTTCCTAAGCAGAGTTGAACTAGATATGGCCCGTGTGTGTAGGAAGCAGACTTCTTTTGTTCTGAGCAAGCTCACTGTTCTGGCCCTACAGGAAACACAGTAGAGTAAAAGAGTGCTCTTTTCTCAAAATCAGAGTGTGTTTCTTATAAGTCGAGCTAGCATTTGTTTTCCAGTACTAAATGGAGTTGAGTCACATGCAGTTTTTGGTCCTACGAGCAAGAGTTGTTTTCTGGTAAGAAAAGTAACTATTGCGCTCCCATTGCCATACACAGTACAAATAGCATTCGCGTCTGCTTCCAGCAAGTACAGTGTATTGGACTGAAGAGCATCTACTGTTCTTGTCAGTTTCCTAAGCCGAATTGAACTAGATTTGTCCGTGTATGTATGAAGCACAGTTCTTTTGTTCTGAGAAAGCTCTCTGTTCTGGCCCTATAGGAAACACAGTAGAATAGAAGTGTGCTCTTTTCTCAAAAGCAGAGTGTGTTTTTTGTAAGGCGATCTAGCGTGTGTTTCCTAGTCCTAAATGGAGTTGAAACACATGCAGTTTTTGGTCCTACAAGCAAGATTTGTTTTCTGGTAAGGAAAGTCACTATTGTGCTCCCTTTGCCATACACAGTGCAAATAGCACTCGCGTCTGTTTCCAGGAAGTACAGTGTATTGGACTGAAGAGCATCTACTGTTCTTGTCAGTTTCCTAAGCAGAGTTGAACTAGATATGGCTCGTGAGTGTAGGAAGCACAGTACTTTTGTTCTGAACAAGCTCACTGTTCGGACACCATAGGAAACACAGTAGAGTAGAAGAGTGCTCTTTTCTCAAAAGCAGAGTGTGTTTCTTGAAAGGCGAGCTGGTGTTTGTTTCCCAGTCAGAAATGGAGTTGAATCCCATGCAGTTTCTGGTCCTACGAGCAAGAGTTGTTTTCTGGTAAGAAGAGTCACTATTGTGCTCCCATTGCCATACACAGTGCAAATAGAACTCGTGTCTGTTCCCAGCAAGTACAGTGTACAGGACTGAATTGAAGCTACTGTTCTTGTCAGTTTCCTAAGCAGAGTGGAACTAGATATGGCCCGTGTGTGTAGGAAGCACAGTTCTTTTGTTCTGAACAAGCTCACTGTTCGGACCCCATAGGAAACACAGTAGAGTAGAAGAGTGCTCTTTTCTCAAAAGCAGAGTGTGTTTCTTGTAAGGCAAGCTAGCATTTGTTTCCCAGTCTTAAATGGAGCTGAGTCACACGCAGTTCTTGGTCCTATAGCAAGAGTTGTTTTTTTTTAATAAGAGTCACTATTGCGCTCCAATTGCCATAAACAGTGCAAATAGCACTGGCATCTATTCCCAGCAAGTACAGTGGATTGGACTGAAAAGGATCTACTCTTCTTGTCACTTTCCTAAGCAGAGTTGAACTAGATATGGCCCGTGTGTGTAGGAAGCACAGATATTTTTTTCTCAGCAAGCTCACTGTTTGGACCCCATAGGAAACACAGTAGAGTAGAAGAGTGATCTTTTCTCAAAAGCAGAGTGTGTTTCTTGTAAGGCGAGCTATCGTTTCTTTCCCAGTCCTAAATGGAGTTTAGTCACATGCAGTTTCTGGTCCTACGAGCAAGAGTTTTTTCTGGTAAGAAGAGTCACTATTGCGCTCCCATTGGCATACACAGGGCAAATAGCACTGGCGTCTGTTCCCAGCATGTACAGTGTATTGGAATGAAGAGTTTCTACTGTTCTTGTCAGTTTCCTAAGCAGAATTGAACTAGATATGGCCCCTGTGTTTAGGAAGCACAGTTCTTTTGTTCTGAGCAAGTTTACTGTTCTGGCCGTATAGGAAACACAGTAGAGCAGTAGAGTGCTCTTTTCTCAAAAGCAGAGTGTGTTTCTTGTCATGCGAGCTATCTTTTCTTTCCCAGTCCTAAATGGAGTTGAGTCACATGCAGTTTCTGGTCCTAAAATCAAGAGTTGTTTTCTGGTAAGAAGAGTCACTATTGAGCTCCCATTGTCATAAACAGGGCAAATAGCACTGGTGTCTGTTCTCAGCATGTACAGTGTATTTGACTGAAGAGGATATACTGTTCTTCTCAGTTTCCTGAGCAGAATTGAACTAGATATGGCCGTGTGTGTAGGAAGCACACTTCTTTTTTTCTGTGCAAGCTCACTGTTCTGGCCCTATAGGAAACACAGTAGAGTAGAAGAGTGCTCTTTTCTCAAAAGCAGAGTGTGTTTCTTGTAAGGCAAGCTAGCATTTGTTTCCCAGTCTTAAATGGAGTTGAGTCACATGCAGTTCTTAGTCCTATAGCAAGAGTTGTTTTTTGGTAATAAGAGTCACTATATCACTCCAATTGCCATAAACAGTGCAAATAGCACTGGCATCAATTCCCAGCAAGTACAGTGGATAGGACTGAAGAGGATCTACTGTTCTTGTCACTTTCCTAAGCAGAGTTGAACTAGATATGGCCCGTGTGTAGGAAGCACAGATCTTTTTTTCTGAGCAAGCTCACTGTTTGGACCCCATAGGAAACACAGTAGAGTAGAAGAGTGCTCTTTTCTCAAAAGCAGAGTGTGTTTCTTGTAAGGCAAGCTAGCGTTTCTTTCCCAGTCCTAAATGGAGTTGAGTCACATGCAGTTTCTGGTCCTACGAGCAAGAGTTTTTTTCTGGTAAGAAGAGTCACTATTGCGCTCCCATTGTTATACACAGGGCAAATAGCACTGGCTTCTGTTCCCAGCATGTACAGTGTATTGGACTGAAGAGTTTCCACTGTTCTTGTTAGTTTCCTAAGCAGAATTGAACTAGATATGGCACGTGTGTGTAGGAAGCACAGTTCTTTTGTTCTGAACATGCTCTCTGTTCTGGCCCTATAGGAAACACAGTAGTGTAGAAGAGAGCTCTTTTCTCAAAAGCAGAGTGTGTTTCATGTAAGGTGAGCTAGCGTTTGTTTCCCAGTCCTAAATGGAGTTGAATCACATGCAGTTTCTGGTCCTAAAATCAAGAGTTGTTTTCTGGTAAGAAGAGTCACTATTGAGCTCCCATTGTCATACACAGGGCAAATAGCACTGGTGTCTGTTCTCAGCATGTACAGTGTATTTGACTGAAGAGGATATACTGTTCTTGTCAGTTTCCTGAGGAGAATTGAACTAGATATGGCCGTGTGTGTAGGAAGCACACTTCTTTTTTTTCTGTGCAAGCTCACTGTTCTGGCCCTATAGGAAACACAGTAGAGTAGAAGAGTGCTCTTTTCTCAAAAGCAGAGTGTGTTTCTTGTAAGGCAAGCTAGCATTTGTTTCCCAGTCTTAAATGGAGTTGAGTCACATGCAGTTCTTGGTCCTATAGCAAGAGTTGTTTTTTGGTAATAAGAGTCACTATATCACTCCAATTGCCATAAACAGTGCAAATAGCACTGGCATCTATTCCCAGCAAGTACAGTGGATAGGACTGAAGAGGATCTACTGTTCTTGTCACTTTCCTAAGCTGAGTTGAACTAGATATGGCCCGTGTGTAGGAAGCACAGATCTTTTTTTCTGAGCAAGCTCACTGTTTGGACCCCATAGGAAACACAGTAGAGTAGAAGAGTGCTCTTTTCTCAAAAGCAGAGTGTGTTTCTTGTAAGGCGAGCTAGCGTTTCTTTCCCAGTCCTAAATGGAGTTGAGTCACATGCAGTTTCTGGTCCTACGAGCAAGAGTTTTTTTCTGGTAAGAAGAGTCACTATTGCGCTCCCATTGTTATACACAGGGCAAATAGCACTGGCTTCTGTTCCCAGCATGTACAGTGTATTGGACTGAAGAGTTTCCACTGTTCTTGTTAGTTTCCTAAGCAGAATTGAACTAGATATGGCACGTGTGTGTAGGAAGCACAGTTCTTTTGTTCTGAACAAGCTCTCTGTTCTGGCCCTATAGGAAACACAGTAGTGTAGAAGAGAGCTCTTTTCTCAAAAGCAGAGTGTGTTTCATGTAAGGTGAGCTAGCGTTTGTTTCCCAGTCCTAAATGGAGTTGAATCACATGCAGTTTCTGGTCCTATGGGCAAGAGTTGTTTTCTGGTAAGAAGAGTCACTATTGCGCTCCCATTTTCATACACAGGGCAAACAGCACTGGCATCTGTTCCCAGCATATGTAGTGTATTGGACTAAAAGGAGCTACTGTTCTTGTCAGTTTCCTAAGCAGAGTTGAACTAGATATGGCCCGTGTGTGTAGGAAGCACAGTTCTTTTGTTTTGAGCAAGCTCACGGTTCGGACCCCATAGGAAACACAGTAGAGTAGAAGAGTGCTCTATTCTCAAAAGCAGAGTGTGTTTCTTATAAGGCGAGCTAGCGTTTGTTTCCCAGTCCTAAATGGAGTTGAGTCACATGCAGTTTCTGGTCCTATGAGCAGGAGTTGTTTTCTGGTAAGAAGAGTCACTATTGCGCTCCCATTGCTATACACAGTTCAAATAGTACTTGCGTCTGTTCCCAGCATGTACAGTGTTTTTGACAGAAAAGGATCTACTGTTCTTGTCAGTTTCCTAAGCAGAAATGAACTAGATATGGCCGTGTATGTAGGAAGCACAGTTCTTTTGTTCTGAGCAAGCTCACTGTCCGGAACCCATAGGAAACACAATAGAGTAGAATAGTGCTCTTTTCTCAAAAGCAGAGTGTGTTTCTTGTAAGGCAAGCTAGCGTTTGTTTCCCATTTCTAAATGGAGTTGAATCACATGCAGTTTTTGGTCCTACGAGCAAGAGTTGTTTTCTGGTAAGGAAAGTCACTATTGTGCTCCTCTTGCCATACACAGTGCAAATAGCACTCGCATCTGTTCCCAGCAAGTACAGTATATTGGACTGAAGAGGAAATAATCTTCTTGTCAGTTTCCTTAGCAGAGTTGAACTAGATATGGCCCGTTTTTGCAGGAAGCACAGTTCTTTTGTTCTGAGCAAGCTCACGGTTCGGACCCCATAGGAAACACAGTAGAATAGAAGAGTGCTCTTTTCTCAAAATCAGAGTGTGTTTCTTATAAGGCGAGCTAGCGTTTGTTTCCCAGTCCTAAATAGAGTTGAGTCACATGCAGTTTCTGGTCCTACGAGCAAGAGTTGTTTTCTGGTAAGAAGAGTCACTATTGCGCTCCCATTGCCATTCATAGTGCAAATAGCACTCGCGTCTGTTCCCAGCAAGTACAGTTTATTGGACTGAAGAGGAGCTACTGTTCTTGTCACTTTCCTAAGCAGAGTTGAACTAGATATGGCCCGTGTGTGTAGGAAGCACAGTTCTTTGTTCTGAGGAAGCTCACTGTTCGGACCCCATAGGAAACACAGTAGAGTAGAAGAGTGCTCTTTTCTCAAAAGCAGAGTGTGTTTCTTGAAAGGCGAGCTGGTGTTTGTTTCCCAGTAGAAATGGAGTTGAATCCCATGAAGTTTCTGGTCCTACGAGCAAGAGTTGTTTTCTGGTAAGAAGAGTCACTATTGAGCTCCCATTGTCATACACAGGGCAAATAGCACTGGTGTCTGTTCCCAGCATGTACAGTGTATTTGACTGAAGAGGATATACTGTTCTTGTCAGTTTCCTGAGCAGAATTGAACTAGATATGGCCGTGTGTGTAGGAAGCACACTTCTTTTTTCCTGTGCAAGCTCACTGTTCTGGCCCTATAGGAAACACAGTAGAGTAGAAGAGTGCTCTTTTCTCAAAAGCAGAGTGTGTTTCTTGTAAGGCAAGCTAGCATTTGTTTCCCTGTCTTAAATGGATTTGAGTCACATGCAGTTCTTGGTCCTATAGCAAGAGTTGTTTTTTGGTAATAAGAGTCACTATTGCGCTCCAATTGCCATAAACAGTGCAAATAGCACTGGCATCTATTCCCAGCAAGTACAGTGGATTGGACTGAAGAGGATCTACTGTTCTTGTCACTTTCCTAAGCAGAGTTGAACTAGATATGGCCCGTGTGTGTAGGAAGCACAGATCTTTTTTTCTGAGCAAGCTCACTGTTTGGACCCCATAGGAAACACAGTAGAGTAGAAGAGTGCTCTTTTCTCAAAAGCAGAGTGCGTTTCTTGTAAGGCGAGCTAGCGTTTCTTTCCCAGTCCCAAATGGAGTTGAGTCACATGCAGTTTCTGGTCCTACGAGCAAGAGTTTTTTTCTGGTAAGAAGAGTCACTATTGCGCTCCCATTGTCATACACAGGGCAAATAGCACTGGCCTCTGTTCCCAGCATGTACAGTGTATTGGACTGAAAAGGATCTACTGTTCTTGTCAGTTTCCTAAGCAGAATTGAACTAGATATGGCACGTGTGTGTAGGAAGCACAGTTCTTTTGTTCTGAGCAAGTTCACTGTTCTGGCCCTATAGGAAACACAGTAGAGTAGAAGAGTGCTCTTTTCTCAAAAGCAGAGTGTGTTTCTTGTAAGGCGAGCTAGCGTTCGTTTCCCAGTCCAAAATGGAGTTGAGTCACATGCAGTTTTTGGTCCTATGAGCTAGAGTTGTTTTCTGGTAAGGAGAGTCACTATTGTGCTCCCATTGCCATACACAGTACAAATAGCATTCGGGTCTGTTCCCAGCATGTACAGTGTATTGGACTGAAAAGGATCTACTGTTATTGTCAGTTTCCTAAGCAGAATTGAACTAGATATGGCCGTGTATGTAGGAAGCACAGTTCTTTTGTTCTGAGCAAGCTCTCTGTTCTGGCCCTATAGGAAACACAGTAGTGTAGAAGAGTGCTCTTTTCTCAAAAGCAGAGTGTGTTTCTTGTAAGGCAAGGTAGCGTTTGTTTCCCATTTCTAAATGGATTTGAATCACATGCAGTTTCTGGTCCTACGGGCAAGAGTTGTTTTCTGGTAAGAAGAGTCACTATTGCGCTCTTATTTTCATACACAGGGCAAATAGCACTGGCATCTCTTCCCAGCATATATAGTGTATTGGACTGAAAAGGAGCTACTGTTCTTGTCAGTTTCCTAAGCAGAGTTGAACTAGATATGGCCCGTGTGTGTAGGAAGCACAGTTCTTTTGTTTTGAGCAAGCTCACTGTTCGGACACCATAGGAAATACAGTAGAGTACAAGAGTGCTCTTTTCTCAAAAGCAGAGTGTGTTTCTTGAAAGGCGAGGTAGTGTTTGTTTCCCAGTCAGAAATGGAATTGAATCCCGTGCAGTTTCTGGTCCTACGAGCAAGAGTTTTTTCTGGTAAGAAGAGTCACTATTGCTCTCCCATTGCCATACACAGTGCAAATAGCACTGGCGTCTGTTTCCAGCATTTACAGAGTATTGGACTGAAAAGGAGCTACTGTTCTTGTCAGTTTCCTAAGCAGAGTTGAACTAGATACGGCCTCTGTGTGTAGGAAGCACAGTTCTTTTGTTCTGAGCAAGTTCACTGTTCTGGCACTATAGGAAACACAGTAGAGTAGAAGAGTGCTCTTTTCTCAAAAGCAGAGTGTGCTTCTTGTAAGGCGAGCTACCATTTCTTTCCCAGTCCTAAATGGAGTTGAGTCACATACAGTTTCTGGTCTTACAAGCAAGAGTTGTTTTCTGGTAAGAAGAGTCACTATTGCGCTCCCATTGTCATACACAGGGCAAATAGCACTGGTGTCTGTTCCCAGCATGTGCAGTGTATTTGACTGAAAAAGGTATACTGTTCTTGTCAGTTTCCTAAGCTGAATTGAACTAGATATGGCCATGTGTGTAGGAAGCACACTTCTTTTGTTCTGTACAAGCTCACTGTCCTGGCCCTATAGAAAACACAGTAGAGTAGAAGGGTGCTCTTTTCTCTAAAGTAGAGTGTGTTTCTTGAAAGGCGAGCTAGCATTTATTTCCCAGTTCTAAATGGAGTTGAATCATGTGCAGTTTTTGGTCCTATGAGCAAGAGTTGTTCTCTGGTAAGGAAAGTCACTATTGCGCTCCCTTTGCCATACACAGTGCAAATAGCACTCGCGTCATTTTCCAGCAAGTACAGTTTATTGGATTGAAGAGGATCTACTGTTCTTTTCACTTTCCTAAGCAGAGTTGAACTAGATATGGCCCGTGTGTGTAGGAAGCACAGTTCTTTTGTTCTGAGCAAGCTCACTGTTCGGACCTCATAGGAAACACAGTAGAGTAGAAGAGTGATCTTTTCTCAAAAGCAGAGTGTGTTTCTTTTAAGGCGAGCTAGCGTTTGTTTCCCAGTCCTAAATGGAGTTGAATCACATGCAATTTCTGGTCATATGAGCAAGAGTTGTTTTCTGGTAAGAAGAGTCACTATTGTGCTATCATTGTCATACACCGGGCAAATAGCACTGCCATCTGTTCCCAGCATGTACAGTGTATTGGACTGCATAGCAGCTATTGTTCTTGTCAGTTTCCTAAGCAGAGTTGAACTAGATATGGCCCGTGTGTGTAGGAAGCACAGTTCTTTGTTCTGAGCCAGCTCACTGTTTTGGCCCTATAGGAAACACAGTAGAGTAGAAGAGTGCTCTTTTCTCATAAGCAGAGTGTGTTTCATGTAAGGCGAGCTGGCGTTTGTTTCCCAGTCCTAAATGGAGTTGAATCACATGCAGTTTTTGGTCCTACGAGCAAGAATTGTTTTCTGGTAATGAAAGTCACTATTGTGCTCCCACTGCCACACACAGTGCAAATAGGACTCGCGTCTGTTCCCATCAAGTACAGTGTATTGGACTGAAGAGGAGCTACTGTTCTTGTCAGTTTCCTAAGCAGAGTTGAACTAGATATGGCCCGTGTGTGTAGGAAGCACAGTTCTTTTGTTCTGAGCAAGCTCACTGGTCGAACCCATAGTAAACAAAGTAGAGTTGAAGAGTGCTCTTTTCTCAAGCAGAGTGTTTTTCTTGTAAGGCGAGCTAGCGTTTGTTTCCCAGTCAGAAATGGAGTTGAATCACATGCAGTTTCTGGTCCTACGAGCAAGATTTGTTTTCTGGTAAGGCAATTCACTATTGCACTCCCATTGCCATACACAGTTCAAAGAGCACTTGCGTCTGTTCCCAGCAAGTACAGTGTATTGGACTGAAGAGGATCTACTGTTCTTGTCAGTTTTCCATGCAGAGTTGAACTAGATATGGCCCGTGTGTGTAGGAT
This sequence comes from Peromyscus eremicus, assembly GCF_949786415.1. Taxonomy (NCBI): domain Eukaryota; kingdom Metazoa; phylum Chordata; class Mammalia; order Rodentia; family Cricetidae; genus Peromyscus; species Peromyscus eremicus. The sequence continues at coordinate 13,715 of NW_026736256.1, read as the reverse complement.
GCACAGTTCTTTTGTTCTGAGCAAGCTCACTATTCGGACACCATAGGAAACACAGTAGAGTAGAAGAGTGCTCTTTTCTCAAAACCAGAGTGTGTTTCTTGTAAAGCGAGCTAGCATTTTTTTCCCAGTCCTAAATGGAGTAGAATCACATGCAGTTTCTGGTCCTACGAGCAAGAGTTGTTTTCTGGTAAGAAGAGTCTCTATTGCGCTGCCATTGTCATACACAGGTCAAATAGCATTGGCGTCTGTTCCCAGCATGTACTGTGTATTGGACAGGAGAGGATCTACTGTTCTTGTCAGTTTCCTAAGTAGAATTGAACTAGATATGGCCCGTGTGTGTAGGAAGCACTGTTCTCTTGTTCTGATCAAGCTCACTCTTCTGGCCCTATAGGAAACACAGTAGAGCAGAACAGTGCTCTTTTATCAAAAGCAGAGTGTGTTTCTTGTAAGGCGAGCTAGCGTTTGTTTCCCAGTCCTAAATGGTGTTGAATCACATGCAGTTTTTGGTCCAACGAGCTAGAGTTGTTTTCTGGTAAGGAAAGTCACTATTGCGCTCCATTTGCCAAACAGTGCAAATAGCACTCGCGTCTGTTCCCAGCAAGTACAGTTTATTGGACTGAAGAGAAGCACCTCTTCTTGTCAGTTTCCTAAGCAGAGTGAAAATAGATATGGCCCGTGTGTGTAGGAAGCACAGTTCTTTTGTTCTCAGCAAGCTCACTGTTCTGGTCCTATAGGAAACACAATAGAGTAGAAGAGTGCTTTTTCTCAAAAGCAGAGTGTGTTTCTTGTAAGGGGAGCTAGTGTTTGTTTCCCTGTCAGAAATGGAGTTGAATCACATGCAGTTTTGGTCCTATGAGCAAGACTTATTTTCTGGTAAGAAGAGTCACTATTGGGATCCATTTGCCACACAGTGTAAATAGCACTCGCGTCTGTTGCCAGCAATAAAGTGTATTGGACTGAGGAGAAGCTACTGTTCTTGTCAGTTTCCTAAGCAGAGTTGAAGTAGATATGGCCCGTGTGTGTAGGAAGCACAGTTCTTTCGTTCTGACGAAGCTCACTGTTCTGGCCATACAAGAAACACAGTAGAGTAGAAGAGTGCTCTTTTCTCAAAAGCAGAGTGTGTTTCTTTTAAGGCGAGCGAGTGTTTGTGTCCCCATCAGAAATAGAGTTGAATCACATGCGGTTTCTGGTCCTATGAGTAATAGTTTTTTCACTGCCATACACAGTGCAAGCAGCACTTGCGTCTGTTCCCAGCAAGTACAGTGTATTGGAATGAAGAGAAGCTCCTCTTCTTGTCAGGTTCCTAAGCAGAGTTGAAGTAGATATGGCCCGTGTGTGTAGGAAGAACAGTTCTTTTGTTTTGAGCAAGCTCACTGTTCTGGCCCTATAGGAGACACAGTAGAGAAGAAGAGTGCTCTTTTCTCAAAAGCAGAGCGTGTTTCTTGTAAGGTGAGCTAGTGTTTGTTTCCCAGTCAGAAATGGAGTTGAATCACATGCACTTTCTGGTCCTACGAGCAAGACTTGTTTTCTCGTAAGAAGAGTCACTATTGCGATCCATTGGCACACAGTGCAAATAGCACTCGTGTCTGTTGCCAACAAATACAGAGTATTGGACTGAAGAGAAGCTACTGTTCTTGTCAGTTTCTTAAGCAGAGTTGACGTAGATATGGCCCGTGTGTGTAGGAAGCACAGTTCTTTTGTTCTGAGCAAGCTCACTATTCCGGCCCTATAGGAAACACAGCAGAGTAGAAGAGTGCTCTTTTCTCAAAAGCATACTGTGTTTCTTGTAAGTCGAGCTAGTGTTTGTTTCCCGGTCAGAAATGGAGTTGAATCACATGCAGTTTCTGGTCTTACGAGCAAGAGTTGTTTTCTGGTAAGTAGAGTCACTATTGCGATCCATTTGCCACGCAGTGCAAATAGCACTCGCGTCTGTTCCCAGCAAGTACAGTTTATTGGACTGAAGAGAAGCTCCTCTTCTTGTCAGTTTCCTAAGCAGAGTGAAAATAGATATGGCCCGTGTGTGTAGGAAGCACAGTTCTTTTGTTCTCAGCAACCTCACTGTTCTGGTCCTATAGGAAACACAATAGAGTAGAAGAGTGCTTTTTCTCAAAAGCAGAGTGTGTTTCTTGTAAGGCGAGCTAGTGTTTGTTTCCCTGTCAGAAATGGAGTTGAATCACATGCAGTTTCTGGTCTCACGAGCAAGACCTATTTTCTGGTAAGAAGAGTCAGTATTGCGATCCATTTGCCACACAGTGTAAATAGCACTCGCGTCTGTTGCCAGCAATACAGTGTATTGGACTGAAGAAGAGCTCCTGTTCTTGTCAGTTTCCTAAGCAGAGTTGAAGTAGGTATGGCCCGTGTGTGTAGTAAGCACAGTTCTTTTGTTCTGAGCAAGCTCACTGTTCTGGCCCTATAGGAAGCACAGTAGAGTAGAAGAGTGCTCCTTTCTCAATAGCAGAGTGTGTTTCTTGTAAGGCGAGCTAGTGTTTGTTTCCCATTCAGAAATGGAGTTGAATCACATGCAGTTTCTGGTCCTACGAGCAAGAGTTGTTTTCTGGTAAGAAGAGTCACTATTGCGATCCCATTGCCATACACAGTGCAAGTAGCACTCGCATCTGTTTCCAGCAAGTACAGTGTATTGGACTGAAGAGAAGCTACTGTTCTTGTCAGTTTCCTAAGCAGAGTTGAAGTAGATATGGACCGTGTGTAGGAAGCACAGTTCTTTTATTCTGAGGAAGCTCACTCTTCTGGCCCTATAGGAAACACAGTAGAGTAGAAGAGTGCTCTTTCTCAAAAGCAGAGTGTGTTTCTTTTAAGGCGAGCTAGTGTTTGTTTCCCAATCAGAAATAGAGTTGAATCCCATGCGGATTCTGGTCCTATGAGTAAGAGTTTTTTCACTGCCATACACAGTGCAAGCAGCACTTGCATCTGTTCCCAGCAAGTACAGTGTATTGGAATGAAGAGAAGCTCCTGTTCTTGTCAGGTTTCTAAGCAGAGTTGAAGTAGATATGGCTCGTGTGTGTAGGAAGAACAGTTCTTTTGTTCTGAGCAAGCTCACTGTTCTAGCCCTATAGGAGACACAGTAGAGTAGAAGAGTGCTCTTTTCTCAAAAGCAGAGTGTGTTTCTTGGAAGGCGAGCTAGTGTTTGTTTCCCTGTCAAACTGGAGTTGAATCACATGCACTTTCTGGTCCTACGAACAAGACTAGTTTTCTGTTAAGAAGAGTCACTAATGCAATCCATTTGCCACACAGTGCAAATAGCACTCGCGTATGTTCCCAGCAAGTACAGTGTATTGGCCTTAAGAGAAGCTACTATTCTTGTCAGTTTCCTAAGCAGAGTGGAAATAGATACGGCCCGTGTGTGTAGGAGCACAGTTCTTTTGTTCTGAGCAAGCTCACTGTTCTGGCCCTATAGGAAACACAGTATAGTAGAAGAGTGCTCTTTTCTCAAAAGCAGTGTGTGTTTCTTGTACTGCGAGCTAGTGCTTGTTTCCCTGTTAGAAATGGAGTTCAATCACATGAAGTTTCTGGTCTTACGAGCAAGACTTGTTTTCTGGTAAGAAGAGTCACTATTGCGATCCATTTGCCACACAGTGCAAATAGCACTCGCGTCTGTTGCCAACAAGTACAGTGTATTGGACTGAAGAGAAGCTACTGTTCTTGACAGTTTCCTAAGCACAGTTGAAGTAGATATGGCCCGTGTGTGTAGGAAGCACAGTTCTTTTTTTCTGAGCAAGCTCACTGTTCTGGCCCTATAGGAAACACAGCAGAGTAGAAGAGTGATCTTTTCGCTAAAGCAGAGTGTATTTCTTGGAAGGCGAGCTAGTGTTTGTTTCCCAGTCAGAAATGGAGTTGAATCACATGCAGTTTCTGTCCCTACGAGCAAGAGTTGTTTTCTGGTAAGTAGAGTCACTATTGCGATCCATTTGCCACACAGTGCAAATAACACTCTCTTCTGTTCCCAGCAAGTACAGTTTATTGGACTGAAGAGAAGCAACTATTCTTGTCAGTTTCCTAAGCAGAGTGAAAATAGATATGGCCCGTGTGTGTAGGAGCACAGTTCTTTTGTTCTGAGCAAGCTCACTGTTCTGGTCCTATAGGAAACCCAATAGAGTAGAAGAGTGCTTTTTCTCAAAAGCAGAGTGTGTTTCTTGTAAGGCGAACTAGTGTGTGTTTCCCTGTCAGAAATGGAGTTGAATCACATGCAGTTTCTGGTACTACGAGCAAGACTTATTTTCTGGTAAGAAGAGTCACTATTGCGATCCATTTGCCAAACAGTGTAAATAGCACTCGCGTCTGTTGCCAGCAATACAGTGTATTGGACTGAAGAAGAGCTCCTGTTCTTGTCAGTTTCCTAAGCAGAGTTTAAGTAGGTATGGCCCGTGTGTGTAGTAAGCACAGTTCTTTTGTTCTGAGCAAGCTCACTGTTCTGGCCCTATAGGAAACACAGTAGAGTAGAAGAGTGCTCTTTTCTCAATAGCATAGTGTGTTTCTTATAAGGCGAGCTAGTGTTTGTTTCCCCATCAGAAATAGAGTTGAATCACATGCGGTTTCTGGTCCTATGAGTAAGAGTTTTTTCACTGCCATATACAGTGCAAGCAGCACTTGCGTCTGTTCCCAGCAAGTACAGTGTATTGGAATGAAGAGAAGCTACTATTCTTGTCAGTTTCCTAAGCAGAGTGGAAATAGATATGGCCCGGGTGTGTAGGAGCACAGTTCTTTTGTTCTGAGCAAGCTCACTGTTCTGGCCCTATAGGAAACACAGTATAGTAGACCAGTGCTCTTTTCTCAAAAGCAGTGTGTGTTTCTTGTACTGTGAGCTAGTGTTTGTTTCCCTGTTACAAATGGAGTTGAATCACATGCAGTTTCTGGTCCTATGAGCAAGAGTTGTTTTCTGGTAAGAAGAGTCACTATTGCGATCCCATTGCCATACAGAGTGCAAGTAGCACTTGCATCCGTTTCCAGCAAGTACAGTGTATTGGACTGAAGAGAAGCTCCTCTTCTTGTCAGTTTCCTAAGCAGAGTGGAAGTAGATATGGCCCTTGTGTGTAGGAAGCTAGTTCTTTTGTGCTGAGCAAGCTCACTGTTCTGGCCATATAGGAAACACAGTAGAGTAAAAGAGTGCTCTTTTCCCAATAGAAAAGTGTGTTTCTTGTAAGACGAGCTAGTGTTTGTTTCCCAGTCAGAAATGGAGTTGAATCACATGCAGTTTTTGTCCTAGGAACAAGACTTGTTTTCTGGTAATAAGTGTCACTAATGCAATCCATTTGACACACTGTGCAAATAGCACTCGCGTATGTTCCCATTAAGTAGAGTGTATTGGACCGAAGAGAAGCTACTGTTCTTGTCAGTTTCCTAAGCAGAGTTGAAGTAGATATGGCCCGTGTGTGTAGGAAGCACAGTTCTTTTGTTCTGAGCAAGCTCACTGTTCTGGCCCTATAGGAAACACAGTAGAGTAGAAGAGTGCTCTTTTCTCAAAAGCAGAGTGTGTTTCTTTTAAGGCGAGCTAGTGTTTGTTTCCCCATCAGAAATAGAGTTGAATCACATGCGGTTTCTGGTCCTATGAGTAAGAGTTTTTTCACTGCCATACACAGTGCAAGCAGCACTTGCGTCTGTTCCCAGCAAGTACAGTGTATTGGAATGAAGAGAAGCTCCTCTTCTTGTCAGGTTCCTAAGCAGAGTTGAAGTAGACATGGCCGTGTGTGTAGGAAGAACAGTTCTTTTGTTCTGAGCAAGCTCACTGTTCTGGCCCTATAGGAAACACCTTAGAGTAGAAAAGTGCTCTTTTCTCAAAAAAAGAGCGTGGTTCTTGTAAGGCGATCTAGTGTTTGTTTCCCAGTCATAAATGGAGTTGAATCACATGCAGTTTCTGGTCCTACGAGCAAGACTTGTTTTCTGTTAAGAAGAGTCACTATTGTGCTCCCATTTCCGTACACAGTGCAAATAGCACTCGCGTCTGTTCCCAGCAAGTACAGTTTATTGCACTGAAGAGAAGCTACTGTTCTTGTCAGTTTCCTAAGCAGAGTTGAAGTAGATATGTCCCATTTGTGTAGGAAGCACAGTTCTTTTGTTCTGAGGAAGCTCACTGTTCTGGCCCTATAGGAAACACAGTAGAGTAGAAGAATGCTCTTTTCTCAAAAGCAGAGTGTGTTTCTTTTAGGCAAGCTATTGTTTGTTTCCCTGTCAGAAATGGAGTTGAATCAGATGCAGTTTCTGGTCCTACGAGACAGACTTGTTTTCTGGTAAGAAGAGTCACTAATGCGATCGATTTGCCACACAGTGCAAATAGCACTCGCATCTGTTCCCAGCAAGTACAGTGTATTGGACTGAAGAGAAGCTACTATTCTTGTCAGTTTCCTAAGCAGAGTGGAAATAGATATGGCCCGTGTGTGTAGGAGCACAGTTCTTTTGTTCTGAGCAAGCTCACTGTTCTGGCCCTATAGGAAACACAGTATAGTAGAAGAGTGCTCTTTTCTCAAAAGCAGTGTGTGTTTCTTGTACTGTGAGCTAGTGCTTGTTTCCCTGTTAGAAATGGAGTTTAATCACATGCAGTTTCTGGTCCTACGAGCAAGACTTGTTTTCTCGTAAGAAGAGTCACTATTGCGATCCATTTGCCACACAGTGCAAATAACACTCGCGTCTATTGCCAACAAGTACAGTGTATTGGACTGAAGAGAAGGTACTGTTCTTGTCAGTTTCTTAAGCAGAGTTGAAGTAGATATGGCCCGTATGTGTAGGAAGCACAGTTCTTTTGTTCTGAGGAAGCTCACTGTTCTGGCCCTGTAGGAAACACAGTAGAGTTGAAGAGTGCTCTTTTCTCAAAAGCAGACTGTGTTTCTTGTAAGGTGAGCTAGTGTTTGTTTCCCAGTCAGAAATAAAGTTGAATCACATGCAGTTTTTGGTCCTACGAGCAAGAGTTGTTTTCTCATAAGTAGAGTCACTATTGCGATCCATTTGCCACACAGTGCAAATAGCACTCGTGTCTGTTCCCAGCAAGTACAGTTTATTGGACTGAAGAGAAGCACCTCTTCTTGTCAGTTTCCTAAGCACAGTGAAAATAGATATGGCCCGTGTGTGTAGGAAGCACAGTTCTTTTGTTCTCAGCAAACTCACTGTTCTGGTCTTATAGGAAACACAATAGAGTAGAAGAGTGCTTTTTCTCAAAAGAAGAGTGTGTTTCTTGTAAGGGGAGCTAGTGTTTGTTTCCCTGTCAGAAATGGAGTAGAATCACATGCAGTTTCTGGTCCTATGAGCAAGACTTATTTTATGGTAAGAAGAGTCACTATTGGGATCCATTTGCCACACAGTGTAAATAGCACTCACGTCTGTTGCCAGCAATACAGTGTATTGGACTGAAGAGAAGCACCTCTTCTTGTCAGTTTCCTAAGCAGAGTTCAAGTAGATATGGCCCGTGTGTGTAGGAAGCACAGTTCTTTTGTTCTGAGCAAGCTCACTGTTCTGGCCCTATAGGAAACACAGTATAGTAGAAGAGTGCTCTTTTCTCAAAAGCAGAGTGTGTTTCTTTTAAGGCGAGCTAGTGTTTGTTTCCCCATCAGAAATAGAGTTGAATCACATGTGGTCTCTGTTCCTATGAGTAAGGGTTTTTTCACTGCCATACACAGTGCAAGCAGCATTTGCGTCTGTTCCCAGCAAGTACAGTGTATTGGAATGAAGAGAAGCTCCTCTTCTTGTCAGTTTCCTAAGCAGAGTGGAAATAGATATGGCCTGTGTGTGTAGGAAGCACAGTTCTTTTGTTCTCAGCAAGCTCACTGTTCTGGTCCTATAGAAACACAATAGAGTAGAAGAGTGCTTTTTCTCAAAAGCAGAGTGTGTTTCTTGTAAGGAGTGCTACTGTTTGTTTCCCTGTCAGAAATGGAGTTGAATCACATGCAGTTTCTGGTTTTACGAGCCAGACTTGATTTCTGGTAAGAAGAGTCACTAATGCGATCCATTTGCCACACAGTGCAAATGGCACTCGCGTCTGTTCCCACAATGTACAGTGTATTAGACTGAAGAGAAGCTACTATTCTTGTCAGTTTCCTAAGCAGAGTGGAAACAGATACGGCCCGTGTGTGTAGGAGCACAGTTCTTTTGTTCTGAGCAAGCTCACTCTTCTGGCCATATATGAAACACAGTATAGTAGAAGAGTGCTCTTTTCTCAAAAGCAGTGTGTGTTTCTTGTACTGCGAGCTAGTGCTTGTTTCCCTGTTAGAAATGGAGTTTAATCACATGCAGTTTCTGGTCCTACAAGCAAGACTTGTTTTCTGGTAAGAAGAGTCACTATTGCGATCCATTTGCCACACAGTGCAAATAGCACTAGCGTCTGTTGCCAACAAGTACAGTGTATTGGACTGAAGAGAAGCTACTGTTCTTGACAGTTTCCTAAGCAGAGTTGAAGTAGATATGGCCCGTGTGTGTAGGAAGCACAGTTCTTTTGTTCTGAGCAAATTCAGTGTTCGGGCCCTATAGGAAACACAGCAGAGTAGAAGAGTGATCTTTTCTCTAAAGCAGAGTGTGTTTCTTGGAAGGCGAGCTAGTGTTTGTTTCCCAGTCAGAAATGGAGTTGAATCACATGCAGTTTCTGTTCCTACGAGCAAGAGTTGTTTTCTGGTAAGTAGAGTCACTATTGTGATCCAATTGCCACACAGTGCAAATAGCACTCGCGTCTATTCCCAGCAAGTACAGTTTATTGGACTGAAGAGAAGCAACTATTCTTGTCAGGTTCCTAAGCACAGTGAAAATAGATATGGCCCGTGCGTGTAGGAGCACAGTTCTTTTGTTCTGAGCAAGCTTACTGTTCTGGTCCTATAGGAAACACAATAGAGTAGAAGAGTGCTTTTTCTCAAAAGCAGAGTGTGTTTCTTGTAAGGCGAGCTAGTGTTTGTTTCCCTGTCAGAAATGGAGTTGAATCACATGTAGTTTCTGGTCCTCCGAGCAAGAGTTGTTTTCTGGTAAGTAGAGTCACTATTGCGATCCATTTGCCACACAGTGTAAATAGCACTCGCGTCTGTTGCCAGCAATACAGTGTATTGGACTGAAGAAGAGCTCCTGTTCTTGTCAGGTTCCTAAGCAGAGTTGAAGTAGGTATGGCCCGTGTGTGTTGTAAGCACAGTTCTTTTGTTCTGAGCAAGCTTACTGTTCTGGACCTATAGGAAACACAGTAAAGTAGAAGAGTGCTCTTTTCTCAAAAGCAGAGTGTGTTTCTTGTAGGGCGAGCTATTGTTTGTTTCCCTGTCAGAAATGGAGTTGAATCAGATGCAGTTTCTGGTCCTACGAGCCAGACTTGTTTTCTGGTAAGAAGAGTCACTAATGCGATCCATTTGTCACACAGTGCAAATAGCACTCGCGTATGTTCCCAGCAAGTACAGTGTATTTGACTGGAGAGAAGCTCCTGTTCTTGTCAGTTTCCTAAGCAGTGTTGATGTAGATATGGCCCGTGTGTTTCGGAAGAACAGTTCTTTTGTTCTGAGGAAGCTCACTGTTCTGGCCCTATAGGAAACACAGTAGAGTAGAAGAGTGCTCTTTTCTCAAAAGCAGAGTGTGTTTCTTGTAAGGAGAGCTGTTGTTTGTTTTCCTGTCAGAAATGGAGTTGAATCAGATGCAGTTTCTGGTCCTACGAGCCAGACTTGTTTTCTGGTAAGAAGAGTCACTAATGCAATCCATTTGCCATACAGTGCAAATAGCACTCGCATCTGTTCCCAGCAATTACAGTGTATTGGACTGGAGAGAAGCTCCTGTTCTTGTCAGTTTCCTAAGCAGTGTTGAAGTAGATATGGCCCGTGTGTTTCGGAAGAACAGTTCTTTTGTTCTGAGCAAGCTCACTGTTCTGGCCCTATAGGAAACACAGTAGAGTAGAAGAGTGCTCTTTTCTCAAAAGCAGAGTGTGTTTCTTGTAAGGCGAGCTGTTGTTTGTTTTCCTGTCAGAAATGGAGTTGAATCAGATGCAGTTTCTGGTCCTACGAGCCAGACTTGTTTTCTGGTAAGAAGAGTCACTAATGCGATCGATTTGCCATACAGTGCAAATAGCACTCGCATCTGTTCCCAGCAATTACAGTGTATTGGACTGAAGAGAAGCTACTATTCTTGTCAGTTTCCTAAGCAGAGTGGAAATAGATATGGCCCGTGTGTGTAGGAGCACAGTTCTTTTGTTCTGAGCAAGCTCACTGTTCTGGCCCTATAGGAAAAACAATATAGTAGACGAGTGCTCTTTTCTCAAAAGCAGTGTGTGTTTCTTGTACTGTGAACTAGCGTTTGTTTCCCTGTTAGAAATGGAGTTGAATCACATGCAGTTTCTGGTCCTACGAGCAAGAGTTGTTTTCTGGTAAGAAGAGTCACTCTTGCGATCCCATTGCCATACAAAGTGCAAGTAGCACTTGCATCTGTTTCCAGCAAGTAGAGTGTATTCGACTGAAGAGACACTACTGTTCTTTTCAGTTTCCTAAGCAGAGTTGAAGTAGATATGGCCGTGTGTGTAGGAAGCACAGTTCTTTTGTTCTGAGGAAGCTCACTGTTCTGGCCCTATAGGAAACACAGTAGAGTAGAAGAGTGCTCCTTTCTCAAAAGCAGAGTGTGTTTCTTGTAAGGCGAGCTAGTGTTTGTTTCCCTGTCAGAAATGGAGTTGAATCACATGCAGGTTGTGGTCCTACGAGCAAGACTTATTTTCTGGTAAGAAGAGTCACTATTGCGATCCTTTTGCCACACAGTGTAAAGAGCACTCGCGTCTGTTGCCAGCAATACAGTGTATTGGACTGAAGAAGAGCTCCTGTTCTTGTCAGTTTCCTAAGCAGAGTTGAATTAGGTATGGCCCGTGTGTGTTGTAAGCACAGTTCTTTTGTTCTGAGCAAGCTCACTGTTCTGGCCCTATAGGAAACATAGTAAAGTAGAAGAGTGCTCTTTTCTCAAAAGCAGAGTGTGTTTCTTGTAGGGCGAGCTATTGTTTGTTTCCCTGTCAGAAATGGAGTTGAATCAGATGCAGTTTCTGGTCCTATGAGCCAGACTTGTTTTCTGGTAAGAAGAGTCACTAATGCGATCCATTTGCCACACAGTGCAAATAGCACTCGCGTATGTTCCCAGCAAGTACAGTGTATTGGACTGGAGAGAAGCTCCTGTTCTTGTCAGTTTCCTAAGCAGTGTTGAAGTAGATATGGCCCGTGTGTGTAGGAAAAACAGTTCTTTTGTTCTGAGCAAGCTCACTGTTCTGGCCCTATAGGATACACAGTAGAGTAGAAGAGTGCTCTTTTCTCAAAAGCAGAGTGTGTTTCTTGTAAGGCGAGCTGTTGTTTGTTTTCCTGTCAGAAATGGAGTTGAATCAGATGCAGTTTCTGGTCCTACGAGCCAGACTTGTTTTCTGGTAAGAAGAGTCACTAATGCGATCCATTTGCCATACAGTGCAAATAGCACTCGCATCTGTTCCCAGCAATTACAGTGTATTGGACTGAAGAGAAGCTACTATTCTTGTCAGTTTCCTAAGCAGAGTGGAAATAGATATGGCCCGTGTGTGTAGGAGCACAGTTCTTTTGTTCTGAGCAAGCTCACTGTTCTGGCCCTATAGGAAAAACAGTATAGTAGACGAGTGCTCTTTTCTCAAAAGCAGTGTGTGTTTCTTGTACTGTGAACTAGTGTTTGTTTCCCTGTTAGAAATGGAGTTGAATCACATGCAGTTTCTGGTCCTACGAGCAAGAGTTGTTTTCTTGTAAGTAGAGTCACTATTGTGATCCATTTGCCACACAGTGCAAATAGCACTCGCATCTGTTCCCAGCAAGTACTGTGTATTGGACTGAAGAGAAGCTCCTCTTCTTGTCAATTTCCTAAGCAGAGTGTAAGGAGATATGGCCCTTGTGTGTAGGAAGCTAGTTCTTTTGTGCTGAGCAATCTCACTGTTCTGGCCATATAGGAATCACAGTAGAGTAGAAGAGTGCTCTTTTCCCAATAGCAGAGTGTGTTTCCTGTAAGGCGAGCTAGTGTTTGTTTCCCAGTCAGAAATGGAGTTGAATCACATGCAGTTTCTGGTCCTACGATCCAGAGTTGTTTTCTGGTAAGTAGAGTCACTATTGCGATCCATTTTCCACACAGTGCAAATAGAACTCGCATCAGTTCCCAGCAAGTACTGTGTATTGGACTGAAGAGAAGCTCCTGTTTTGTCAGTTTCCTATGCAGAGTGGAAATAGATATGGCCCGTGTGTGTAGTAAGCACAGTTCTTTTGTTCTGAGCAAGCTCACTATTCTGGCCCTATAGGAAACACAGTAGAGTAGAAGAGTGCTCTTTTCTCAAAAGCAGAGTGTGTTTCTTGTAAGGCGAGCTCGTGTTTGTTTCCCAGTCAGAAATGGAGTTGAATCACATGCAGTTTCATGTCCTACGAGCAAGACTTGTTTTCTGTTAAGAAGAGTCACTATTGTGCTCCCATTGCCGTACACAGTGCAAATAGCACTCGCGTCTGTTCCCAGCAAGTACAGTGTATTAGACTGAAGAGAAGCTACTATTCTTGTCAGTTTCCTAAGCAGAGTGGAAATAGATATGGCCCGTGTGTGTAGGAGCACAGTTCTTTTGTTCTGAGCAAGCTCACTGTTCTGGCCCTATAGGAAACACAGTATAGTAGACGAGTGCTCTTTTCTCAAAAGCAGTGTGTGTTTCTTGTACTGTGAGCTAGTGTTTGTTTCCCTGTTAGAAATGGAGTTGAATCACATGCAGTTTCTGGTCCTACGAGCAAGAGTTGTTTTCTGTTAAGAAGAGTCACTCTTGCGATCCCATTGCCATACAAAGTGCAAGTAGCACTTGCATCTGTTTCCAGCAAGTAGAGTGTATTCGACTGAAGAGACGCTACTGTTCTTTTCAGTTTCCAAAGCAGAGTTGAAGTAGATATGGCCCGTGTGTGTAGGAAGCACAGTTCTTTTGTTCTGAGGAAGCTCACTGTTCTGGCCCTATAGGAAACACAGTAGAGTAGAAGAGTGCTCTTTTCTCAAAAGCAGAGTGTGTTTCTTGTAAGGCGAGCTAGTGTTTGTTTCCCTGTCAGAAATGGAGTTGAATCACATGCAGGTTGTGGTCCTACGAGCAAGACGTATTTTCTGGTAAGAAGAGTCACTATTGCGATCCTTTTGCCACACAGTGTAAAGAGCACTCGCGTCTGTTGCCAGCAATACAGTGTATTGGACTGAAGAAGAGCTCCTGTTCTTGTCAGTTTCCTAAGCAGAGTTGAATTAGGTATGGCCCGTGTGTGTTGTAAGCACAGTTCTTTTGTTCTGAGCAAGCTCACTGTTCTGGCCCTATAGGAAACATAGTAGAGTAGAACAGTGCTCTTTCTTCAATAGCAGAGTGTGTTTCTTGTAAGGCGAGCTAGTGTTTGTTTCCTATTCAGACATGGAGTTGAATCACATGCAGTTTCTGGTCCTACAACAAGAGTTGTTTTCTGGTAAGAAGAGTCACTATTGCGATCCCATTGCCATACAGAGTGCAAGTAGCACTCGCATCTGTTTTTAGAAAGTACAGTGTATTGGACTGAAGAGAAGCTACTGTTCTTGTCAGTTTCCTAAGCAGAGTTGAAGTAGATATGGCCCGTGTGTGTAGGAAGCACAGTTCTTTTGTTCTGAGGAAGCTCACTATTCTGGCCCTATAGGAAACACAGTAGAGTAGAAGAGTGCTCTTTTCTCAAAAGCAGAGTGTGTTTCTTTTAAATCGAGCTAGTGTTTGCATCAGAAATAGAGTTGAATCACATGTGGTT